>NC_091488.1:21464880-21767910 GCF_947461875.1 Haliaeetus albicilla
ATTTGTAACTGTATTTGCATCATGCTACACAACAGTGTGGAATATTTAAAACTAGGAGAAATTTTGGTAATGACATAGCTAACACTAGGAGATAAGCAAGAACCTGAGAGCATACACTATGCACACTAAAGGTCCAAGCCTATTTTCAGTACACAATGCCAATATTTCTAACCTCAGTCAGAGGCCAGTCAAGTAACATATTTCAAAAATGAACAAAACCCAGGATTTGTCCTTATCACTATCACCTTGCACAGCACTACTAGATTTCCCTGTACTCTTTAGCTAGTGTAACAGGGGTAAATACTTCCTGTCAACAGAATTGTTATAGTGATTAATACCAACACCAAAATTCCAGCTCTTTCTAAAGTGATCAGTATAAGCAGTTGACATTTCCAGAGACTATGCACTTGATAGTTGATTGCAGATTTATAAGCATCTTATATGCTTCATGTTACAGTAGAAAAATACAAGAGGCTCTCAAAATATCTTTACTCCTCCTCCAAGTGACATTCATATAGCACTATAAGTCTCTCATAAAAGAAGGAGACTTCGAAATACGATCAAAGCTCCTAAAAGGAGTAGGACAAGAGCCACAACTACAATTTAAAGGTATCAAAGGGAACAGTCAAGTTTTTACTGTTATACACATGCTTACGTATCTCACTGAAGGAAAGTCATAGTTCCCCTATTTCCTTTCAGCTAAATTCTGAATGTACAATACATCAACTTTTCACATACCTTGCAGTTTCCATTGTTTTTAAATCACTGAGGACCAGAGCAACATATAAACATTAAAATGTGTAGGGGGAAATTTCAGTCATAGTCAGAAAACCAATTTCTTCCTGCACAAAATGGACTTGACAGCTGAAAAGGATAGAGATGAAGATGATACTCCTGGCTAGGCGGTGGCCAAATATTGAAAATTGTCAGGTTTCAGTGCATATGGAGGGTAGGATATGCTGGATTATTACCACAAAAATGTATTTCTCTGTTCTTATGCATACAGCTCTAGGCACTACTCAAACCAAGAATGAATAGTGTTAGAGAATAGTAATGCAGTCAAGAAGCACTGTTTTTCCTGCAGACCACTGTCTGTATTAGCAAACTCTCTTTTGGAAGTAGGACACAACATGCAGTTCAGTAAAGCAGCTCAATCTGTTCTCACAGGCAGTATTTCATAATCTTTATTTCTTATTTAGATCTTGTGTCATAATCCCATTTGTTTATGTCTTCTTTAGGAAATAGCCAACATGCTAAGCTATAAAAGTGCTAAGGGGATTCAACAAGAGGCAGAACCAGAGCTAATGATACCATTAGCGGTGTTTCCTTAACTTAAAGTTACACAATCAGTACCCTTGAACTAAATTCTGCACTAGTAACAAAGATGTCAATGTTGATGGCAGTACAACTGGAAGCATTGTCAGTGAGTAGATGTTTTTTGCTTTGATTTTTCTTTTTTAGTGCTAAAACAACTGAAAAAACTACTTCAAGTTTTCTGTAAGCAGGCACAAGCAGGCATAATTGCTCCCGAGGGCTGCTCTTGCTCTGCTAATGGGCTTTTAGGCAAAGTGCTGGTACTGGTTATATCTGTATCTGTTACTGTAGGACAAATCTCCAGAGCAGATATGCTCAAAATACATTAAAAAAAAATATTCTAGGACTTCAACCTGTGCATGATGCAGTGCTACTAGATGGTCCCCATTACTGTAACATCTGCCATCCTATAACCCACAGGTATCTTTGTTGTCCTCTGGTAGCAAGATGAACATAGTGTCTTTTGTGCATATGGAGGAAATAGAAACACAAAGGGTAAAGAACCTGTTCAGGTATGTCCTGGTTTCAGCTGGGATAGAGTTAATTGTCTTCCTAGGAACTGGTACAGTGCTATGCTTTGAGCTCAGTATGAGAAGAATGTTGATAACACTGATGTTTTCAGTTGTTGCTCGGTAGTGTTTGGACTCAGTCAAGGATTTTTCAGCTTCTCCTGCCCAGCCAACAAGAAGGCTGGAGGGGCACAAGAAGTTGGAAGGGGACACAGCCAGGGCAGCTGACCCAAACTGGCCAACAGGGTATTCCATACCATGTGACGTCCCATCTAGTGTATAGACTGGGGGGAGTGGCGGTGGGGGGATCGCCGCTTGGGACTAACTGGGCATCTATCGGCGGGTAGTGACAAATTGCATTGTGCATCACTTGTACATTCCAATCCTTTTATTATTACTGCTGTCATGTTATTAGTGTTATCATTATCATTATTAGTTTCTTCTTTTCTGTTCTATTAAATCGTCCTTAACTCACGAGTTTTACTTCTGTTCCCGATTCTCTCCCCCATCCCACTGGGTGGGGGGGCAGTGAGTGAGTGGCTGCATGGTGCTTAGTTGCTGGCTGGGGTTAAACCACAACAAGGTAGGTCTGCGGACCAGTAGGAAACTGAAACAAGTTTTACAACATCTAGACTTCTCACAGAAAAAGCCTTCCTCTCCCCCATAAACAGGGGGGCAGTTAGTGCCCTCTGCTGGCACAGAAATAGCTGTGAAAACACAAACAAAAGAATTTTCCCTCCAGAATTCAAGCTTTGGGAGATAGCTATACTGAGGTGTTTGCCCTTCAACAGCCAGTGAAAACTTCTCTGAAATTAAGATCAGAAACGTGCAGGTATGTATGGTCAGATTACACAGGTGTACAATGTTTCAAGAGTCATACAACTCAGACACTGATGAAAATTCAGCATAGAGGTGACAAGAGCAAGAATTAAACTGCCTGAAATAGATGCTTTCAGAGGTGATGGCTACATTGAATTGACTAGCAAGGGGGCATAATAACATTAAGCTGTGATGTGCACTGTTACACTTGCTTTTTAAACCTTTCCTGGTGACATGTCAAGTTCTGGTGCATCCTTGTGCTAATTTCACCTGAGGGACAGTAACAAACTCCAGCAATGCCCAGGACCACAGCTAGAGACTTCATGTCTATCCAGTTGAGAGCCAGGCTTTGAGGGAAGTCCTGGAGCAGCCTGCAAAACTCAGCACCTAGGTATCACGAAGGCAGCAAAGGTTCAGCTTACCTCACACTCAGGAGGACAGTACTCTGTGCAGAAATTAATCAGCCATTTTCACGTAGTTAATTATACCTTATAGACAACAGCCACACCTTACTCAGTTCATACAGCTAAATATTTATGATATCCTAAAGTTTGTTAATGTTTCAAGCTACTCCCCACTTATTCCTTCTTCTTTCTTTCCTTTTATGGTCCTTTTTTTCAGTAGTTTAGCAAATTTAAATTCACAACAGCCATAATTGAGTTAGTATTATTCAACCAATTTTTTATACACCCACATCAATTGGAAATCTTCAGGAGTTCACCGCTGCTGCCCAGCCAATAACAAAGCTTTTGCATCCACTGATGCTATTGTAATGGGACTGAAATTATTTCTAACATCCTCCTACCAAAATGCTCATGCCATCCTTTAATTATACTCCAATCTTCTTGTATTTCCACCCCTCCACAATAGCCCCTTGCACAATGATTTGTATTCATCCTTATGCCCTGTGTTCTGCCTCTATTGTTCCATTTTATTTTGAATACAAAATTGTGAAGACCTTAATTTCTTAAATTCAAGCATAAGATTTTCCTCTAAAAAAGTATGCATTAACTTCTGACACTTTTAAGTCCCTGGAACCTAGTCATTTGTAGTCATAAGCCTGATAAAACAACTCCACAGTATTTGGAGATATCTAAGAACTTTCAGTGAATGGTAACTCCTTGACAAACTACTTCAAAATAATTCTGCTTTCAGAATGTACAAGAGCTGAATACACCTTTAATGTTTCTGGGAAAAAGAAAAAAAAACCCAAACCAACCCCAAACCAAAAAAACCCCCAACACCCAGAAGGAATATAAATCACTTACTTTCATCCAAAAGGGGATATTACTGACCAATATACATTTTTTTGCAGTTCCCACATGTTCACAGTACAGAGGTTTTTACTTCTTCCTGTATTAATTTTTAATCAGAAACACCTATTATTTTGGGAAAAAAATGTTTTTAAGACTGTTTTTAAAAACAATCACAGTTCTGTGATTCTTGAATTGCTTGCAAACATTTAACATATCAGGGGATAGATGACAGCAGCTCTATGTTAAATTCATCAATGCAGATGGTTCTGGTGTATAAATTTGCAGCTGAGCTAGAGGAAATATAGCTAATATTTTTATTCCTTGACACTAATTATTTGTCTTGCTTTTATTTTCAAATGAAAATGTATATGAAATTAGTTTTCTAAAGTAACATAATTGGACAGAACTGGGAAATGTGCTAACAGATTTCAAGGCAACAGAGCAAAAATGCTGGAAGCTTTCCTTTGTTTCAATATTTAATAAAAATACTAAATAGAGCAGGTTTTTACAGAAGGATAGAGGCAGAACACATATGTGTATGTGTGAATGTAAACGTGCATTACTTTGAATGAAGACCTGAAACAGTAATTGAGAGTTTTTCCACTCTAGTTGTATTAAGATAATATACAAGCCTTTTTCTGAATTTAAACTAAATGAATATGAAATGCTTTGGCATAATTACTCATTTCCAGGAACAATAACATTCATCTTACGTCTATCAGAGTTCTTTACAGTGGCCTCCAAAAAATTAATGGAATAGACTTCACTTGGCATTACTGGCTTAAATTAAAGTCACTGTGTGACACAGATTACATTTAAAGCCTACTTCTTAAGCTATTTATATGTCCCTACACCCCGCCAACTGTCTAGGAAACACACTTTTCTGTGAGAACAGAGTAAATGATTACCCTTTTGCTGTGATGAATCAAAAAATTTTCAATATTTTTTTTTTTTTTCCTAAGAGCACATCCTTTACATTTACCTTACTGACAATTTTCGCATTTTTCTTTTCAGTCCCTTTTTTATTTGCTAAAATCTGAACTCTTGGGTTAGTAATGGAAAATGCTGCATAAAGGCAACAACCACAGTCAAATTCAAATATTTTACATTGAAATCTGAGAGCCAAGGCAAGCCACAATGAATTCATCCCCTACATCATAAGATACAGAGGATCAAAATGTCAGCCCAGCCATTCAGTCCTTTTGACATTGATGGGATTGCAGGAGTTGAGCCACCTATAGGCTGCATTCTCTGTGGCACTCCTCACTCCACTTAAGTCCCAATTATAGGATTTCAGAGGATCAATTGCCTCTGGTTTGGGTTTTGGGGTTTGTTTTGTGGTTTGGTTTGGTTTGTTGGTTTTGTTTTGTTTTGTTTCTAAGAAAAAAAAAACCCACACAACACAAAACAAAACACCAAAAAACCTATCAAGACAAAACACAAAAACCTAAAACAAAAACCACAAAACCCCTTCCCTCAGGGATAGCATTTCTTCCAATACCTACATTCTCACTTACTTTGACTCCTTCAGATTCAGTGTTATTGTGAAAAGTATTCCCTATTCTTGACTCCACAATGCAGTTTATCTCATTCAAAAAAATCACAGCACAAATTCCTATCAGAAAAGAAATTACATACAGCTCTGAAAACTCATTATCCTTGAAGCTTCATCCTTGTAGATCCTGTATTTCCTTCAACCCTGAACAGACCAAAGTCTATCTTAACTCCTTCATAGTCTCCAAGGGCCTTATTTGATGCTATTCTTCTGAGTCAAACCTTTCTACCCACAAGAACTCCCACTAACAGGCATAGGTAGATGGATGTCACCTAGCTTGGTATTAGTTCCCACCACCTCTCAGCACTGCCTTGGTAGGATGTTACCCTCCTCCAATTTCCTGCCAGTGTTCTTTCTCAGATACTGACAGGGCACTCGTGACTGCATTCCTCCTGAGGGTACACAAAATCTGCCTATAATCCCTGAATCCTTCAAAGCATTCAGTCATGATTTTCCTGGATGATATCCCAATATACTCAGCTGTACTGTGTTGTGCTTCACAGAGCAGAGAAGGCTGTGAGAGCAGTTACAATCCAGACTTCCAGTATGCCCAACCTGCAAACAAGATTTTTCAGCTGGCCATACGCCAAAAGCCAAACATTAACAGACAAGCACAGACAGGTTCAGAGCAGATATTAATTTTGCAGAATATTCAAAATCAAAGACATAAATTCTGTTCAATATTTTCAGGATATTCTCTAAAGATGGCTTTTTTTCTTGTAAACCGATCTGAAGAGATTTGTGTATGATGAACATCTCACTGCCTCAGATGAACAGAAGAAAGATTGCTGAAGAAACTTCACATTAATGCCTACAGTCATTTAATTAATTTACAAAGTAATCCAGTGGGAACCCACTGAAGACCTTCAGAATAACATCAATTTCCTTATCTTGTCTCCTGATGCCATGTATACAAATGGGCACAACTTCTGAACGTTCCTTTGAAGAAAGATGTCACCCTTAAAAGGAATTTCATATTTCAAGAATATTTATATTGTTTCAAAAACTATCTGTCACACTAAGTCAGTTGTCCAGTGATTATTTATCCGCATAAGAATGTTTTCCAACTAAGACGTTTCGTGCAGTCTAGACATAAAGGTATATATATTTATTTCAATAGCTTCCCACTTCACAATGTGACTGCAAATATTTAAAAGCAAGGGTGACTTCTGACAATGAAAATGTTTGGTAGTTAATACCTACTGGAATATACTTCAAACAGGATTAATCAAGTAAATATTTTTTTTTCAGTTATTATTAATACATCATAGAATCATAGAATGGTTTGGGTTAAAAGGGACATGTGGTGTGTTAAACCTGGCTAGATGCCAGGTGCCCACAAAAGCTGTTCTATCACTCCCCCCTCCTCAGACGGACAGGGGAGAGAAAATATAACAAAGGGCTCATGGGTTGAGATAAGGACAGGGACAGATCACTCAACCAATTACCATCACGGGCAAAACAGACTCAACCTGGGAAAATTAACTTAATTTATTGCCAATCAACCAGAGTAGGGTAATGAGAAATACAACTAAATCTTAAAACACCTTCCCCCTACCCCTCCCTTCTTCCCGGGCACAGCTTCACTCCTGGATTCTCTACCTCCCCCCCCAGCAGTGCAGGGGGATGGGGAATGGAGGTTGGGGTCAGTTCATCACACATTGTCTCTGCCGCTTCATCCTCTTCAGGAGCAGGACTCCTCACACTCTTCCCCTGCTCCAGCGTGGGGTCCCTCCCATGGGAGACAGTCTGCCATGAACTTCTCCAATGTGGGTCCTTCTCACGGGCTGCAGTTCTTCACGAACTGCTCCAGCATGGGTCCCTTCCATGGCGTGCAGTCCTTCAGGAGCACACTGCTGCAGTGTGGGTCCCCCACAGGGACAAAAGTCCTGACAGCAAGCCTGCTTCAGTGTGGGCTCCTCTCTCCACAGATCTGCAGGTCATGCCAGGAGCAGGATCCAGTGTGGGCTTCCCACAGGCTCACAGCCTCCTTCAGGTGCATCCACCTGTTCTGGCGTGGGGTCCTCCACGGGCTGCAGGTGGAGATCTGCTCCACTGTGGACCTCCATGGACTGCAGGGGGACAAAATGCCTCACCATGGTCTTCCCCATGGGTTGCGGGGGAATCTCTGCTCTGGTTCCTGGAGCACCTCCTCCCCCTGCTTCTTCACTGACCTTGGTGTCTGCAGGGTTGTTTCTCTTACATGTTCTCACTCATCTCTCCAGCTGCTGTTTCTGTGCCCACTGCAACTTTTTTTCCCCTTCTTAAATATGTTATCAGAGGTGCTACCACTATCACTGATTGGCTCAGCCTTGGCCAGCGGCGGGTCTGTCTTAGAGCTCGCTAATATTGGCTCTGTCAGACATAGGGGAAGCTCCTAGCAGCTTCTCACAGAAGCCACCCCTGTAACCCCCCCCTCCTCCCCCCCGCTACCAAAACGTTGCCACACAAATCCAATAGAGAACCTTAAAGACCATCTAGTTCCAACCCCCTGCCATGGGCATGGACGCCTTCCACTAGACCAGGTTGCTCAAAGCCCCATCCAACCTGGCCTTGAACACTTCCAGGGAGGGGGCATCCACAACCTCTCTGGGCAACCTCTCCCAGTGCCGCACCACCCTCACAGTGAAGAACTTCTTCCTTACATCTAATCTAATTCTACCCTCTTTCAGTTTAAAGCTATTCCCCCTTGTCCTATCACTACATGCCCTTGTAAAAAAAATCCCTCTCCAGCTTTCTTGTAAGCACCCTTTGGGTACTGGAAGGCTGCTATAAGGTCTCCCTGGAGCCTTCTTTTCTCCAGGCTGAACAACCACAATTCTCTCAGTCTGTCTTCATAGGAGAGGGCCTCCAGTCCTCTGATCATCTTTGTGGCTGTCCTCTAGACTCGCTTGAGCAGGTCCATGTCCTTATGTTGGGGCCCCCAGCGCTGAATGCAGGACTCCAGGTGCAGTGTAATGAGAGCAGAGTAGAGGAGCAGAATCACCTCCTTCAACCTGCTGGTCATGCTTCTTTTGATACAGCCCAGGATATGGTTGGCTTTCTCAGCTGCAAGCGCACATTGCTGGGTCATGTTGAGCTTCTCATCAACCATCACACCCAAATCCTTCTCCCCAGGGCTGCTCTCAATCCATTCTCTGCCTCACCTGTATTTGTGCTTGGGATTGCCCTGACCCATGGGCAGGACCTTGCACTTGGCCTTGTTGAACTTCAGGAGGTTCACATGGGCCCACCTCTCAAGCCTGTCAAAATCCCTCTGGATGGCATCCCTTTCCTCCAGCGTGTCAACCACACCACGCAGCTTGGTGTCATCAGCAAACTTGCTAATGGTGTACTCAATCCCACTGTCTGTGTCGCCAACAAAGATGTTAGACAGCACCAGTCCAAATACCTACACCTGAGAAATGTCACTCATCACTGGCCTCAATCTGGACATCAAGCCACTGACTGCAACTCTTTGTGTCCACCCAGCCAATTCCTTATCCACCAAGTGGTCCATCCGTCAAATCCATGTCTCTCCAATTTAGAGACAAGGATGTCGTGTGGGACAGTGTCAAATGCTTTGCATAAGTCCAGGTAGATGACATCAGTTACTCTTCCCTTATCCACCAACACTGTAACCCTGTTTTAGAAGGCAATTGAATTTGTCAGGCATGATTTGCCTTGGCTGTCACTAATCACCTCCTTATTTTCAATGTGCCTTAGCATACTTTCCAGAAGGATCTGCTCCATGATCTTGCCGGGCACAGAGGTGAGACTGACTGGCCTGTAGTCCCCCTTTTTTCCCTTTTTAAAAATGAGGGTTATGTTTCTCCCATTCCAGTCAGTGGGAATTTCACCGGACTGCCACGACTTCTCAAATATGATGGATAGTGGCTTAGCCACTTCATCTGACAGTTCCCTCAGAACCCACGGGTGCATTTCATCAGGTCCTATGGACTTGTGAACCTTTGGGTTCCTTAGATGGTCTCAAACCTGATCTTCTCCTATGGCGGGCAGTTCTTCATTCTCCCAGTCCCTGCCTTTGCCTTCTGCAACTTGGGGAGTGTGGCTGGAGCACTTGCCAGTGAAGACTGAGGCAAAAATGTCATTGAGTAACTCCGTTTTCTCCATGTCCTGGGTAACCAGGTCTCCCATGTCCTTCCAGAGAGGACCCACATTTTCCTTAGTCTTCCTTTTATCACTGACATACCCATGGAAGCTTTTCTTGTTGCCCTTGATGTCCCTGGCCAGATTTAATTCTATCCAGGCTTTAGCTTTCCTAACCTGATCCCTGGCTGCTCAGACAGTTCCTCTGTATTCCCCCCAGGCTACCTCTCCTTGCTTCCACGCTCTGTAGGCTTCCTTGTTGTGTTTGAGTTTGTCCAGGAGCTCCTTGTTCATCCACGCAGGACTCCTGGTGTTTTTGCTTGACTTCCTTTTTGTTGTGAAGCATCACTCTTGAGCTTGGAGGAGGTGATCCCTGAATATTAACCAGCTTTCTTGGGCCCCTCTTCCCTCTAGGGCTTTATCACGTGATACTCTACCAAGCAGATCCCTGAAGAGGCCAAAGTCTGTTCTCCTGAAGTCCAGGGTAGTGAGCTTGCTGTGTGCTTTCCTCACTGCCCTAAGGATCTTGAATTCCACCACTTCATGGTCACTGTAGCCAAGGCTGCCCTTGAGTTTCACATTCCCCACCAGCCCCTCCTTGTTGGTAAGAACAAGGTCCAGCATAGCACCTCTCCTCGTTGGCTCCTTTATTACTTGGAGAAGGAAGTTATCATCAATGCATTCCAGGAACCTCCTGGACTGCTTATGCCCTGCTGTATTGTCCTTCCAACAGATAATGGGGTGGTTGGAAGTCCCCCATGAAGACCAGGGCTTGTGAACATGAGGCTGTTCCTATCTGTCTATAGAGGGCCTCATCCGCTCAGTCTTCCTGTTTGGGTGGCCTGCAGCAGACCCCCACTATAATGTCACCTGTCCCTTCCCTCCCTTTAATCCTGACCCATAAGCTCTTGGTCAGCTCCTCATCCATCCCCAGGCAGAGCTCCATGCACTCCAGCTGGTCATTGACATAGAGAGCAACACCCCCTCCTCGTCTCCCCTGCCTGTCCTTCCTAAAGAGCCTGTATCCTTCCATTCCAACACTCCAGTCATAGGAGCCACCCCACCATGTCTCCGTGATGCCAATAAGATCATAGCCCTGCAGGCATGTGCATGTCTCTAACTCCTCTTGTTTATTCCCCATGCTACATGCCTTTGCATAGGGGCATTTCAGCTGGGCACCCGATGAAGCTGACTTACTGGCTGGAGTGCCTGGAATTCCTTTGTGCTGCTCTTCAGGTGCTCTCCTGCTGACCTGTGATCCCTCTCCAGGCTCTGGGCATCTATTGCTAGCACTGGCATCAAACTGGT
Organism: Haliaeetus albicilla; assembly: GCF_947461875.1. Classification (NCBI taxonomy): domain Eukaryota; kingdom Metazoa; phylum Chordata; class Aves; order Accipitriformes; family Accipitridae; genus Haliaeetus; species Haliaeetus albicilla. The sequence continues at coordinate 21,475,731 of NC_091488.1, forward strand.
AGGAGTGGGATGGATCGAGGTTGCCCTCGCCCGGCAACTTTAGTTTAGAGCCCTCTTCACCAGTTTGGCAAGCCTATGACTGCAGATGCTCTCCCCCTTCTCTGACAGATGGACCCCATCAGCCCCCAGTAGACCAGGTTTCTCAAAGCGACTCCCATGGTCTAAGTAGCTGAATGCCTGGCTGTGGTACCAGTCCCATAACAATTTGTTGATTTGCCAGATTCAGCTGACCCTTTCAAACCCTTTTCCCTTTGGGAGAATTGATGAAAAAACTACCTGGACTCCAGTGTCCCTTACCACCGCTCCCAGGGCTCTGTAATCCTTCATGATACTTCTCAGGCTGCTCCCGCCTGTATCACTGCTGCCCACGTGAAACAGCAGCAGCAGCGAAGGATAATAGTCTCTGGACTGTACAAGGCTTAGTAGTCTCTTGGTGACATCCTTGATACAAGCCCCCGGTAAGCAGCACACCTCTCTAGAGAGTGTGTCAGGTCAGCAAATGGTGCCTCCATACCTCTCAGAAGAGTCACCTACTACTATCACCTGTTGCCTTCTCTTAATTGAGCTGAGTTTTTGGCTGTTTGGCTGTGGGTCCACTGCAGACTGCTCTTGGAACCATCTATCTAACTCCTTCTCAGTGTACTTGATGCTCCTCAGCCTTCTCACTGCCTCCTGCAGCTCATCCACCTTCTGCGGGAGGTCCGCCACCTTTTGCAGGCAAGTCTGCTGCCTGTCCCTGCCCCGGGAGAAGGGTCTAGGCACTTCCTGCAGTCTGAGGTCTGCACTGCACCTCTCCCTTCAGCAGCTCTGTCTGGGTGGAGGCATCGGCCACTGCTGCAGTAGATGGTGCAGACCCCCCAGCTGGAGCTGCAGCCTTTGCTCTCAGACAAGTGCCCACCATTCTGCCTCGAGGGTCAGGTAGGATGAGTGCCCTTGGCCTAAACAGAAGGTTGAAAATGGTGCCCAGTTGCTGGGTTATGTGGACTTCGAGCCTCTCCACTCGGCCAGTGGAACGTCCCTCCTTTGAGGAGGCCCCGTCCCTGCGCCAACTGCCGTGCCTACTGCTGCACCGCACCATGCCCTGGCTGCTAGGCCAGGCCCTGTTTGCCCACCCTGGTCACAGCACTCCCGTGGGCTGCCCTTGGTGGGAGCGGGGGTGGCCGCTGTTTCTCCTGGCCCTGCCCACACCTTGTCAGCCGCTCTCCCTCGTGAGAGCTGCTGTCTCCTGGTGGATCTCTGTGCTCTCCTGGGGTTTTCCTGGCTCAGGGAAACCCCTTGCACGCCACGATCCCCCTCTCTACTGTGCAATGCACCTGCACTGGAGCTGATCACCTCAGCGAGTCATGACCTATTAGATCCATTGGAGGACCTTACTGTAAACCGTGTGTGAATATCTGTTCCTTTTTGAAATAAATTAATTTATGCAAGTTGGAGACAAGCTTATGCAATTCTATTTGTACTTTGACATTTTATAAGGGGTGTATTTTCAGCAAAAAGACACATTAATGTTACATAAAAGGGTTTTGTATATATGTGGAGGTGGCTGGAAGATAAAAAGCATAGTGTATTCTGCAGAGTCTTCATAAGAAAATCAAACACTTTACTAGACAAACATGCGAGTGGAAACATTTTTGTGTAACAGTTAATTTTTCAGTCCATGTGATTTTTAGTGTGGCAACATAGCATAGATTCAAGACAATTAAATTTGTTTTTGCAGACTATCTGAAAATAATCATCGTAATTCAAATATTTATTCGGCAATGTCCCCTCACTAGCTTTTACAGGAACACTTCCATGGAAAATTCCATGTCAAAAGGACTGTGGATAACAAAGTCTTAATTTATAAATTAGGTGGAGCTGGAGACATTATTCTGCTACTAGATGCAACCTTCTCCCTTGTCCCCCAGGATCCTGAGCTAAAGTTATCAATATAAGTCTGTGCTGTCTGCTCCTCCGGAAGATTGCTCTCTCCCCTTTTCTTTACTACCTGAATAAAAGTTTTCCCTGAAGGACTAAAATCCTCAAATTGAAAAATGCAAATGGTTTAGAAAGATGTTGTCAATTTCCACATGTAAAATTTCTCCAATGTCTGTTCCCCAAAATTGTGCATCGGGCCAAGACAGACATCATGACTAGTATCCCAATTGGCAAAGATTAATAAATAAAAAAAAGACCTTCTCTTGAGGAGGATTTCAGACAAAGTGCTCCAATCATTATTTAAATCTGGAAAATATCTAGCATTCATGTCAATTATCATGTAATACCACCATAGCCAAATAACATTTTGACTTGTTCTCTAAATTATAATATTAATTTACTAATAAATAAAAAAAAAGCCTACTTTACAGTGTCTGTTTTGAGACAGTGAAAAGCAAAAGTTTCTAGAAGGTTTTTTTATAATGTTGGGACAGGAAGTTACAAAAGGGGCTGGAAAATAGCATTTGTGAACAGTCCCTTATGAAGGTTTTAACAAAGAAGACACTAGGAGAATTCTGCTTTAGTTATTTGCTAAGAGCTGCCTACAGACAAACAGGTGAGGAATGTGGAAAATTATGGTAATTTTCCAGAAAGTAAGACTATGGCTGAGGTTCCCAATGTGACAAAGATCAGAGTCTCATGGTAATGTGTAATAAGAAGAATGAACTGGATTGAAGATGCAAAACACTGGTGATGGAGGCAAAGAAGGTGCCTGCATCACTGTCAGCTGCAAAGTATCTCTGGGTAGGAAGAAAGAAGGCGCTTTAAAGTCATGGTAGAAGAAAGGAGTATGGAGCTTGTTTCATGCAGAAATCCAAATTTTACTTCATTTGACTCATTCATTCAGTTACCTTCACTTTAATCACACCCTCCACCTGAGCCAGTCATGAGAAATCCAACTGATGATAACCAATGTGATACCAAACAAACCAATAAAATAGTCGCCGTTCTTCTCACAGATGTGAAGGAAGGATGAACAGGATCTGGGAGTGAATGAGACTGCCCCTCTGCTCGCCCAGACAAATTCTGCTGTGCTGCTTGTTTGTACTTTTACTATGTTCTAACAGCATCTAGATCAGCAAACATGCACACTTAAGTGGTTTGTGACTATAGGACAAAAGAAGCTACATATTTTTCCTTAATACTTTAATAACTCTATCCCAGTATATTACAGATATGTAACCCAAGCTATAGTTTCAAATCTATGTATTACTTTGTTAAGGTTTAATAGTAGATTCCTCTTTAATGCACTTTAAAGTTTTTAGTATCACTTTCTGAGCCACATATTATTACAATGTAATAATTCCTGCAGAGTATGCTACTAAGCTAGGGAAACCACACCTTTTATCCTACATCCACAAAAAGCTGCAGGGGAATTTAAAAGCATAATTTGGGTCTGAAACACCAATTTTCAAGTGATAGCCTCCTAAATCATTGTCCACAGCCTTACTATATTCACTAATAACAGTTCACATTATTACAGACGTAACTAAAATGGTAATCAAAAAATAATTCACTTCTGCCCTTGACATCCTCTCATGGTACAGCTTGTAGAGGACTGGACTAAGAAATATGCTACAGAACATTGTATACAAAAAAAAAAAAAATAGTCGCACTGCAGATGGTCACAAAAAGACTGTTGTGCTGGGTCTGCAACACATGGGATATGGAAAAGAATTTTTGAAATGGCCTGAAACAAGAGTTATAACCCATGAAGAAACCAGCTACTGTACAAGGACAATGAAAAAAAAAACAACCTAGTACTTCTGTCCTTCATAGAGAGTGATGATAACTACAGGATAATGCCACCTTTAAACACCTATTTTCTAGGTGTCTGGTGCTTTGTCTACTTTTCTCCCAACTCATCTTAATTAAGATCCTGATTATGGAATAATTATCATATCTACAAATCCTTAACCAACATTTCCTCCAGAAACAACTCCAAATCATTGCCCATGAATTGTCACACCTTTGTCCTAAAGCAGGTTACTCCAAACTTTAAAGAAACTTCAGATATTTGTCTTTCTCTTTTAACACCTTTTTTCTTCCTTTTCTTATAATGAATTCATTGTTGAGCATCACCCATACCCTAAAGAAGTGCTTATCTATGAATTAGTCCAGAAAAAGATAGATAGGCACACAAACACATGATTTTAAGTGGTATTTGTGTGATAAATTACAGTCCTTTCAAAGCTGTGGCTTGAATTAAGACAAAGTTATTCCTGATACAAAAGAAAAACACCACCACCATCACCACCAAAGTGCAGACAGGCAGGACATCAGGACAGGGAGGGGAGGAGAGCAACATTCACTTGCATTAATACTTCAATGGGCACTCACTGCTGCTCTGCAGCCCAGGCAATGCTGAGGACTTGTTCCTGTCATTTGCCTTGAAGTCAGCACTGGGTTTCACTCACATAAGCAGATTTGCATCAAAATGGATTTTAGAAAAAGTAATTTTTAAAATACAGGACGCTTATTTCTCACCTCTGTCTTCCTGCACCTGCTCTGGGTATTTCTGCTGCCTAAGCAGCTGAGCTCCTGGCAGCAACTCTGCATGGTACAGCTCCCTTCTCTCTTCTCTGATGGCTTTGACTGAAAACCAGTAAGGCAGGAAGGACAGGAGTCAGCTGTGAGCAGAGGCATGTGGTAAGGGACAACAGAGACTCCAGCAAAGACCCTAAGAAAGGTACAGCTGTTTCCATTTCCAGACAAGGTAAGTAAACCCCTCCAAAGTATGCTCCCCTGTCCCCTTTAAAGGACAGGGGATCGGACACAATGCTATGGACCCTATAGTTTTACTATACGTATCAAGGATATGACAAGTTACTCACTGTTCTACCTGTCATGGGCAATTTGTTGGGTGACTGACTGCAGGTCACTTTGGCAAAAGTTTGTCTTTCAGGTCAATTCTACAAGAAGAATGTGGAGTCAAAATTAGGAGGCGAAAAACATAAGAAAGGTTCCATCACAAAGACAGTCTAGGAAAAATACTTCAGAGTAATCACTCCAAAGTGCCCACTACTTTGTTCACTTCTGCAGTGAACGCTGCAAAGAATTTCACAAGTGAGCAGTAGGAAAGGTTCAAGTAGTATTAAAAAATGCAAATAAAAGGCATTGTTAAAAGTAAAGAATTAAAAAAGGAAGTAGATGATAGGAAAATACAGACAAGTCCTGGGAAAATATTATAAAAGTTAGTTGAAGTTGCAGAGTGATAGCTGCATAGACCTGTATTGTCCATAGGAAGAAAAGACCGTATCTCTAAAACTTTCAGCAGCTGTGAAACTGGAATTAATGTTTTAAGCATTCACTGAAAACACAGATAAACTTTTAGCTAACTACCCCTATGGACTTCTTCCATGTTAAAAGGGTAGATATCAACTTCCATTAATGCCGTAAATAGAAATAATCAACTGCTAAGATACTGAAGTTAATAAAATAAAATAAGTTCAATAAAGCCCTGTAAGTAAGGAAATTAAGTTTATGGTAACCTATTATATTGTGAATATGGAGAGAATTCTACTGAGAGGATTCAAGCTCTCTAAGCAAAAAAGTTTTCTTGACAGAAATCCCTGAATAATTTCTGAAAGTGAGCTGCTTTTAATATACTTTGGATTAGTCTGGGATGTTCAATAGATACTGAAAATGTCAGTTTACCCAAGTGAAAACCTTTCAAGAAATGTATCTAGTCAACTAAACTATTATCAAGGTTTCTGAGATCAAGAGTAGAACTTTTAGCAGAAGGGAAAGTATTCAACCACAAACAGCTGATCTATTCTTACTGGAGAGATGAGAGGACCAAGTTTTACCTAAGGACTATGAATTCATGTCTCCCAGTCCAAGGAACTATCTGAGCAACTGTTTACATTGTTGAGGCCATCTGTTTTTATCTAATAAACATTTAATTTTACACAGAGTTGAATCTAAACTTATAATTTGAGCTCACTGCCTATATCTATATGGCCACCACACTCTGAAAGAGGTACATGGGAGTGTCTTTTTGGTCCCCATTCCTCTCCACCAGTCAGGCTCATGGGCAAGACACCAGCTTTGATTGCACCATTAGTTCAAAGGGAAGACTCAGTGTGCCACATACTAAGAAGTAACGTGGTCATGTTAGAAAAGGAACGAAGCTATCACCACAGTACAATTTTGTTTGTACAAACCTCCTGACCCCCAATAAATAAATAAATTTCCTGGAAGAAGAATCAGCAAAAGCATTTTTCCTCTGGGAAAGTAAATTGAAAACTTTTAACATATATGTTATATAGACAATTATGGTATAGAACTATTCACATTTTAGAAAGAAACACTACATTTAGTTTGTATTCCAGTACAAGAAAAAAAGCCATGACATATTTGGACCACAGCACATCGTAATTTCCTCAGCCTGAAGATGAACATCAGCTAAAATACTGTCTCTCTGAATCTGTGGTAGCCGAGATCCATTTCCAAAATGGATTAAGAAATTACTATATAGAAAAGGAGTAGAGAACAACTATTGTCATGACTGTTCTTCAGGAATGATATTCAGAAAATAGGTTTATATATTTCAGCTGCACATACAGTAAATGCCCATTTTCTAGTTTATTTCTCCTTATGCCAATGATTTTTTCACTCCCTGGCACTCAAACATGTCTGAAATGATGATTTCTCAAGTGCAAGAAGAAATGTAAAATCTTGTTGCCTTATTTGTTGGCAATAGCTGTATTCATTACTGTCTATCCAGACATTTCAATAGTCTACTGTATAATGTTTTGTTAGGATAAAAGCTGTGAGAGATGAGCTGTTACTGAATGTCCATCATTACAAAAATAGCCATCCTTTTTGTGGAACCTAATTCATTTACATGTATTGATCCATTAAAATGAATGTTAGAAAGTATTATATTGTTATGACAGAGACAGTAAGGCATATTCCTCTTAACAGAGTCCCAATCTTTCTTAACAAGCCATCTTTGCTATCCTTGTCCTTCAATTTCACACTCACACTTAAACAGATGGTCTAATAGACTCAGCTGTTTCCTGCACTGTTCTTTAGGAGCATAAATAGAAAATGCACTGGGCTAGAAGTGTTGTTTGCAAATGCTTTCTATAGAAGAATAGAGAGCATAAGCCTGTCCTAATGCTAATAAAAATATAAATGCAGAAATATTAGACGTGTTTGTATTGAAACAGAAATAAAACACAAGTATTGTAGGCCCAGGATCTGAGCTGCTGAAAAAAACAACCCCCAAAACCCAACCATAAACCCCACAGGAAATCTATTATTTGCTCAAAAATAAAATAATAACAATAAAATATCTCCAGATGCAGTTTTCCTGCAGTTTAATATCCTGTAAAAGTGAAAAACATATTATAGGAATGTAATTAGGGCAACTGTTATTTTCTCAAAGCTTTTTGATCAGACTTTTGATCAGCATAACAGACCTTTCTGTAGTTCTTTAAAAAAACCCATCTGTATTTACATGTCTGGTGTTTAATTAGGTAATCTGTACCTGATTAGCTCAGGTACATGTAGGAAGCTGAGCTTATACCTCAGGATTCCCATATATCTTACAGAGATAATGAATTCCCTAGGAACGACAGTGAAGTAGGATGTAAAATGTCTGAGGGGCCACCAAGTCATCAGCATACCTCCTCATAGCACAATAAAATGAGAAGTCCATAACAGTAAAAAAAATAATAAAAAATCCATTACACTATAGTTTATGAACTACCTTAGTACGTAGGTATGTTCCCTGTCATGTAACTTAAAAACAATTACAGTATGAGTTTGATGGTCCTTGAACAATGTAAGATAGAACCACTTAGCACATCAATGGATTCACATAAAGTTAAGATAAATATATTTATTCTGGTGAAGTGTTCGATATTTTTCTATTATTCAGGCAAACGTATATCAAAATTCATGTAATAGACATCATCTGGTTTGGAAAGGGATGGCAAAGCAAGGTACTGAAAACCCAGCAAAATCTGATTCTTAAGCAGCTAACGCAGGTTGAGGTAGGTCTTTTGGTGTTATAGAGCCTTGCCTACCACCCCAAAGAGTTTATGAAGAAGTCCAGAAGAAAGACTGTCCCTTGATCTGCCCTCTGTCAAAAGTCTCCTTATTTGCCTTTGGCATCAGTTAATGTCACATCTAAGCTCTTGTGAATTCAGGAACTCCACTAACATGTTACGTCTTTACAACATTTTTAAAAACTGTTTCGAAATATATGTTTATTTTGGATAAGTTTCTGATTCCACACTCCCTCATAAGAAAGAAGTTAGAAATAAAAATAACCTCTACCGTGAAAAATGACAACACAAGAATTTAACCCCCTGTTAGGCAGTGGTAATTTTTTTCCCTTGAATAGTGATGAGCCATGAAAAGGGAATTGAACACAGACCCAGTCAATGTTTCTGGGTTAGACAACAGCAAAACAGCAAGAAAGGTATTTTGTTCTGAGAAAAAAAGAGTATGTCAAGTGGTTAGAGACAGCACAACCAATCAATTTGCCATGCTCATTTTGGAAATTAGTATGGCTGAACCACTGAGACTTGATCTGTGGGCTTCAGGCCTGCTGTTGTCCAATTTTGCCAATACTTAAGTTGAAAATACATTTGGCAGGAACATTTTTTACCAAAGTCCACAAACAGTAGTTTCACAAAGAATTAAAGCAACTTCTTCTAAAGAAATACATTCCTTATATGCTTTGAAGTATACTGCAATTACAGAAGATTACACTCATCTGATTTTACTTTAAATTTGTTCCCATTCTTTCACTGTTGGACTGTAAAAGATGGCTTTCCTTGTCGGGTATTGACTAACTTTTTCAGCATCACCTTTAAAGCAAATTACATTCTACTCAGATGCCTCCTGTTTCAGAAAGAGGAAGGGGCAGGGGAAGTTGTAAGCAGTAAGCATCCCTTTGTTTTGAGTTCTCAGCCTCGACAGAACAGCTGTGTAAACTGGATGGGAGCATAGATGTTGAAAGGTGTAGCACTGGGATTATCTTTTAAGTGTTTGCTGAAAAATCTCTTACTGAGGTGCTCTAAAATATTATCAAGTGGTGAAAAGGAGCCAAACTAATGAAGAGAAGTCTTGTGGTTAAATAAGGTTAGTTGTTGCTTTTCTAAACAACACCCCATAAACAGAACCTTCACTAAATATAGCTGTTTAAGCACATTCTTATTAGCTGAGCTGCACTCACAAAATTGGTAAAGACTTTACTATACTTCTGTGTTTTAGGTAATTTTACATGTCATTTTCATGCTTAACAAGATTTAATAAAAATAATTTCAAATTGTGGCAAGCAGATCCACTAATAATGTATCATTCACTACTGTTGTATTATGACATTCATTCATTTACTGCAAAGAGCATATTTGAACTGAGGTAGCTATGCCATAAGTGTGGTTTCCTGTTCCTACAAAGAGTCTTCTAGCAACTTCTAAAATAACAAGCTTTCAAGTAAATCAGGCATTTTAAACAGAGGTAACAGAAGAGCTGGGGGAGTAGGGGATAATTCTTATTTACTGAAACTGAAATACGGACTGAAAGATTAGGACAACTTTCCAAGACTTTCCCCTGGTACTTGTTGGATTCCTCCCCATCTAAAATAAATCTAACTAGCATACATTCATACTGAAGCAGAATTTGGCAGTGGATATATGATTTTTCTTTCAGCCATGAGAAGGATGAATAGGCTATCTTGACACACACAGAAAGAAAATAATCTCTTCAGTAACATCCAGAGAAGTCCACATTTTCATAACTGATACTCAAAAGACACTGTAGATAACCGTGGTGATAACAGAAGTACATATATATGTGCATTTGTTTACCCTGCCCAGTGTCTCAAAATTCTCTTCCATACATACCATTTAAGCAACCTCCCAAAAAGTTACACCAGCATTCAGAAATGAAAAGAAATACCAGGTTAAAATTATGTAAGAAGATACAGCATTAGAGGGGCAATTTAAGCAGCCAGGCTGCTCACATTTCTTTCATCTCAAATTGAAAATCCAGAGCTGGTGAAAGCCTGAGGCATCAAAATCAACGTGCATTCAAAAGTCTCTCTTCTTTTCTGGTTTGATATCCAATGTAAAATCCTTGTTTGTCACAGGTTGAATAATATTAGCTTTCTACGCTGATAAGGAAGTATAGATCACAAAGTTTAATGACTTGGCACCTGAAGTTTTACAGATTGGTATCAAAATACCAGCTGCTACAGGAGTTGGACACCATTCATTTGCGGAGATATTTCTCAGGATTCCTTTCTGTGGTATCTTTTCTTTTGTATCATCTTTAGCATTTGAGCCCAAGGTAAAAACCCGCATAACTTACATCATTACCTATGCTTTCCTGATAAAATCAGCTTTATAAAGGGTGTGTAGATTTGACTTTGTGGATGAATACAGAGGCATAAAACCTAATTTATTCTTTCAAGCATGATTCTAGTTTGACATCCTAATAGGCTAAATACACTGAATAAGTACAAGATAGCATCATGTTTCATACTTTGTTTCTTCTGGCTTTCTTATATCCCACCCAGGCACTGGTTTTTGAAGATTATTAGGAACCACTCTGAAATATTTTCCTGGTGACTCCAAAGCTGTAGACTGAGCAATATAATCCAACAAAATCCAGTTGCTTACACTGTGAAAACTCCCAGTTTCTATAATTGTTTTCAACTCATCCAGATTCATTAGTTTAATCCTTAGAGTGTTGTTTGGGGGAAGGAAGCTGGGGGTTTTTTTTAGACTTTTTTCTATGCTCAGAAATTCCCAATCTGATATTGAGGCATTGGAATGTGTGAAAGGACCACTTTTGCTTTCTGTCAATGTTGTGCTATAAAATGACTTGAAAGAGATGTCAACAGCTAATTTATGTAAAGTCCTGTCCTCAGCAGTTCTATCATACTATGAGAATGCCAAAACTAAACCTCAAGTTTTCGTACTTTGTTGGAAAAAATACCAGTTTTCTATCAAAAGATTTTAGGTCCTATTTGTTTGCAATTTCATAATTACAGGAGAGAGATTTTTACCAAATCAAAGCATATTTTTTCATTTTTCATTGGCAGACTCTGATGAAATAATCAAATAATCAATCAGAAAATGCTCAGCAGTAATCCTTGTCCAGGTGAGCCATCACAGACCTCCTCAGAATCAGAACATCTCATCCCATTCTCTGTTTGGGGCAGGACCACAAATCACAGTGCACAAAACTGCAGTTTCTAAAATGTGTCTATTTCAGTTCTGTTTCCCAGTAAAAGATAAAAATCAAATACTGGAATGCCCCTTGGGATTAAAGTTTGGAAAGAGGAGCAGTATATGAATATTTTAAATTACCTCCACTGGACAGTCCATTTTGAAAGCACCAGTCCCTCGCAGTGATATTAACTAAGCAGTTCAATATGAAGTATCTAATCTTTCTGTTGTAACTAATTTAAGCTATCTAGCCTTATTGCTTGATGTTCCACCACAGGTTTCTGACATCTAGAGTTTAGCACTCTACGTTGTAAAGTTGACATCAAATCGCAAGCTGACTTTGAACCTCTGCCTTTCAAAGAATGCATAAATTTCCACACGTTTCTCACAGCAACATCTGCTTTTCAGACCTGGCAAGCCAACAGCATCTCTGAGGTTATTCCTCCCGGCAGATTTTGATGAAGAATGTTCTGCCATAAAAGGACTTAGAATTGTTCCCCCTATACTACATGGTGATGTTAATGAACAAGATAATGCCTTTGCTGATGACACTAGAAACGGTTGGCAGATTTTTCAAAGCCACTCACCTACTTCAATTCCCACAACTGAGAGAAGAATCTGAAGTTACCTCAATCCTTTGCAAAACCCGAGGAATGTCGTCACTCATATGAGGAAGTAAGGATTTTCAAAAAATAGGAAACAATAACTAGAGAGAGAAAAATGTTTATGGCTTTTGTGAGGGCTACTTTTGAGCATAAATCAGGACCTCATATGAGGGCAAATGTAGCTGTATGCATGCAGGTGTGTGTGTGTGTGCGTGCTTGTGTGTGAAGTCAGTGGCGAATTTTCACTCAGAGATCCAATCTCATCTTGATATGTCCCTAATCCTAAAACACTTCTCTTTTCACTTCCATCCTGATATGCAACAGGAAGCTGCTGCAACGTCACCTCATACTTCCCACAAGCAGTTCCCATTCCATAATACTTAACATGTGCTGTAAATTAATTAGAAAATTACTGCCCTTTAAACTCACTCCAGAAGAAAGAAATTATGACAGCATTGGTTTTCATTTTGTGAACAGTTCTTCACTTTTTCGTGCTTAAAGATTGTGTATTTTGAAATGCCAGCACACTGGGGTCTGTGAAAAATTGATACATTTTCCATTTATGTAAAACGTTCAACGCTGGAGCAAGAGTTTCTCTGTCACCAGAGAAGGCATTCCTTTTGTTTTAATAATCTTCCCATAGGTTTATGATCCCAGTGTGCATTAGGAGCTAATCCACAGAGTCCTAGAGGATTAGATTTTGAATTTCAATAGATGAATTAGCTGATGGACATAAAATGGCAAATAGCTATGCGATACCCCAGCACCTACCGATCTGTTCAAGCTGGCTGTTGTGCTACAGGTTAGCTTGGCTAGTCTGATTGCATTAATTTGCAATGACAATTTTCCCTCTAGCTCTGCCTTTTTGCTATAACATGATCATCCTTGGGGACGATTTGAGAGATCTTCTAACAGGTGTAGTGTTTTGTGGAAGTGAACTGACAAGAAATTAGGACATCTGTTTGCCACAACAATGGCTACTTTAGTATCTGTCCAAAATAAAGTATAGACTGTATCCTACATGAACAAAACACAGCAGTTTTACAGACCTCCACAGTCTGATATCAGAAATAAGGTAAAAATACCATTCTTTTCCAGAAATAAATGCAGTAGAATAAAGCAAGTGACAGTGGAGTGTTTTTTATCAAATACTATGTAAAAGAAAGCTATTTTCAGCCTAAATATTTGCATTCCAGAGTGGTTCAAGAACCTGGTCTACAACTGTTGTCTGCACAAAAGTAATTTTAACTTAAATAAGATTTTTTAAAATTTCCTGTCTTCCAATCTTCTGCTAAAGTTGTTTAATAACAAAGAAATATCTATTTGATATCAACAGGTTTATGTAAATATTTTTAGTACTTATTCCACTTAACTCCCATAAACTATTTTCAGTTATTGCAATTAAAATCAAATGGAGATTTGAAAACAATTAAGCAATAAACCAAAAACTGCCAATGTAGCTATAATTTAATAATAAATTTTTAAAATAAACTGCTATTCAGGATAGACTCTTCCAGCAATGATTGCATAAGAAGATCTTTATTTGCTAATATAAAGAGGATCTGAATCTGAAGGTATGGAATGCAATGTCCTTGGGTTAATTTCTAGCAGGACCTAGGAAATTAATTCTGCAACTCTTATTATTGTTAATGGGAGTTATTCAGCCAAATCTTCATGCATGGGTCAAAATGAATATGTACCCTTTATGTTTTTTTCTGCATAATATTTCAAATTAATTTCCATAAACAAGTTCCCAGCAGTTATTTAGTACAGTAGATGTGATTCTGATTCCACAAAGGTCCCTTCATTCACTTCAGCATAAGCCTGAAAGTGTAGCAACATTAAAAGGAGTAAAACACCTGACTGAACACCTTAAATTAAATACTCACCCTGGTGTAACTCAACTAACTTCAACAAGCTAGCCCAAATCTACACCAGTATAAATGAGACCAGAATCTGACCCCTATTTCTACAAACCAATTTGTTCCTTAGCTCATCCATGGTGATATTTCCACATCAGTAACTTTTAGATGTGGTCTATAAACACTTCGCCTGCTTGCTCTACCAGCAACTGCTCCAGTATGGAATTCAGTTCTGGTGTGTAGTATTTATTCTGGTCAGATCCTCCCAATGTTTCTTTTAAATTTGAGACTGGTACACATAACTTCAGTAAGAATATACTTCTATTTAAGAAGAACTGAGGAAAATTGATTTCTGCTTTTTCCTCTCTTTAACCTCACTTGCAATAAACCAGTAATCCAATATTTCAATATTCATCCTGTCATTCACTGCTTTGCATAAGGCTTCTTGATTTTCTTGGCATCTTTTCTGCAAGGAACTGCTGAGTTCAGCATGGTGAATCCTTTAGTACAGATGAAACTTTTTAGCTTACTTGCATGCATCGTAAGCCACACAGGTGGAAAAAAACATACCACTGATTACACAAAATATGGATACAAAATGTAAGGGCCATGGCTACTTGCAACAGTATTTGGGGGGATCTATTTAACTGCATTTGACTGCAGGTTTTTTCATTTTAAGACTTGCTGCACTGGCAGTGGTGACTGAGATGAAGAATCCTACCGGACAGGCCTTCTCGCTGTGTTGTATAGGTACCTCTTGCTCTGCTCCTGAAACCCCAGCCCTGAGAATGTAGGGCTTTACCATATCTGATGATGGCTTCGCTGTGGAAAAGCAGCTATGTGCATAATGCCTCTATGGTTAGCGCACATATCATGTGTGGAAGAGTGCTGTCGGTGTACAAGTCCTAATACTATCTGAACTAGTTTGGGCTCTTCAGGATTTGGCACCATGCGATAGCTCTCAGATCTGCAGGCATGTCAGTTATTATACCTAGTCAAAAATTTCATTTTTTTTGCACTTAGTTTCAGACAGAGCCAAAGCAACAACTTGAACAGTTTTACCCTTGCTTTTGCCATACTGTTGTACTGTTTTAAAAATGTCCAGACTACAATACGATTTGCCACTATACCGATCCTGCTAAACTCCGTCAGCGCAAGCTGCCTATGCAGTTATAACCAGTCAGCCAGTTTGCACAGTTGAGTGGGTGTTCACAATATGCTAGTCTGCTACTTCTACACCAGAGGTTTCTACTCCTCCTCATTGATACTAAAAAGACATCCACAGTTACTAGCTTAGACTTAAGTATTTACATGATGAATCCCACCCTGGCAGGCCTATTATTGAGCCAGAAATGATGAAAAATGTCAATTTAAAGTGCTTGACAGGATTTTTTGTTCTCGTATTATCATTAACAAGAGAATGGGGTTTGTTTTAATATTATCATTAACAATTTGTACTATACAAATTATAAACTTAATAAATGTTAAACTTTATAAGTGTTTGGATGATGTTAGTCTGGGGAAAAACTGGAAATGAGCTCAGAGCTTATCAGTTTGTGGTGCTGCTTAAAGAGTGGTTGTATTACTGAGTAGCCCTTGGAAGAAATGTAATTATGCCTACATGGTGCTGCAGTTGCACTAATAAATCCTGCCTCACCCAAGGGTCTCCATGTAACCACCTCCCTGTCTCTGCATCCACAGCCCTGGTAATCTTCAACCCAGATAAGCTACCCATGGATAATGAGAGCTGACTGCATTTCTACACTAGGTCTACCTCTATATCCAGCTTAGAGATCGCTTACTCATTTTCTCTGATATGACTGTGTCATGTACTCACTGTCAGATTTTGCCATCTAATATCTTACTCGTAAGAATATAGAAGTAATGACTTTCTGTAATTGTCCTGAAAAATAAAAATGGAGCAAGACTAGCGGAGACAGGATAAGACTCAGTCATTGGCCTTTGTATTTCTGGGAGGAGGCAAAATGTTGATGATACCTGAAACTACACAGAGTGTTTTGTAAAACATTAACCCTAAACAAGTTTGCATTTCAGTCATTTGGACAGTGAAAGTATAGCCACTTATCTCTGGAGCTGTTCTTGTAAGTAAAAGCAAGTGCATGCATGAATATTTATAGTAAAAATGATTCTGACTTGAAATATCAAAATTTTATCCTAGTTGTCTTATACCTTACTGAAAAAAAAAATAAATCTAACTAAAAGAATAACCACAAAATCCCCCAAAGCCCAAAATCCCATATGCCACACAAACCTTGAAGAGTAATCGTTTAAAAGTAACAGAAGATACATCTCTATAAATTCACAAAGAAAACCCCATATAGAAGAGAAAGTCCAAAATCTTATAAACATGTAAACTACTAAGATCACAAAACACTCAAAAGATTCAGTGAATTCAAGGATTTACAGAGGCTCATTCTCTTTGAAAAAAATTAGAGTATTTTTATTATTTAGGTGATTAAATATCTAGAAGATATTTAGATATCAAATCAAAATAGCAATATATCAAAATATAATAAAAAAGTTACAAGAAATAAAGTATTTCAACAGTGGGAGCCAACTGTTATACATTGGCAAGAAATGATAAAAAGAGCAGCAAGATTCCACTTCCAGGCCCGAAAAGGCAGGAAGACAACATCTAAACTAAGCATGCTTGGAAAAAACAGGAAAAGAGAAGAGGTACACTGCCAGGCCAGCAGCCCTCACCGATGGAGAAAGTTTCTCGCTATTTTTAGTTGAGGATCTCCTTTGATTTGAAAGAAATCAAAACTACATATTTCATTTAGGTCTGCTCAACATTAATCCGAGTTACAGCCATACATCATGCCCTCCCATCTTCTCTACTGACTGGACTATTAAATTATCTCACCATGGAATACTTGGTACTCTTTGGCTGACAGGGTCACTGCATCATGGGAGACACTCGTACTTATGGAGACTGTAACTCGAGTGTCCCCTGTGTATGAGTCACAGAGTATAGGATATCTGAATTTCAGCTATGGTAAGGCACTATGCACAATGAAGGGATGTAACATTAAGTCTAAATACAATACTTCAACCTTTTTTTAAATTACATGTTACAAGCCACTTGTTTGAAAAATATTTTAACTTTTTATTAAAAACAGAAGACAAATATGAAATGAAACTGACATTATCAAATGACAGATATGCCTTGTATGTTTCATCCCTTCTATGAATAATTTCTAAACATCAACATTACATAGTTTTGTTGAATAATCACATCAATCATAACTACACTATGAAAATTTGTCATACAAACCCCAGTCCTGCAAACCTGTGTGTACAAGCATCCTCTCCCTACTTAATAAGTCAAGAAAATCTGCAAATACACTCTTGCATATGAACACAATTGCTTCCAAACTAATAACACTGGAAAGCTTAATTGGTATTCTTAATTGAGTCAGGCATATCCCATAGGAATATGCTGTACTGTTCCTACACTATTCTCTTTTTTTTTTTTTTTTTTATTTTATGCTGAGAGAATGGTGAAATTGTCTACATTTCAGAGATAGTAGGATCCTTCAGTTTTATCTGCTTTCAGTGACAGTATGTCTGAGAAAAACCTCAGGCCCAAAATCTCAAATATGGACGAAAAACCCTGAGGCTGGAAGTCTCTGCTCTTGAAAGGAGTCCTATAAAAAAGGTTTTTTCTGGTTCAAGAATATGTGTTAACAGTCCTTAAGGCCTCACACTATGAACCCTGAATGCACATCTATGGCTATACAAGTACTTCCAAGTATTAAGCTGTAACTTCAAACTTGCCTAATCAACAGTAATTCAAGCAGAAATATGATAGAAAAATCATTAAGAACAATAATTTTGCTGACATGGTTTTATATTAAAAGCATCTTAAATTAGAATGGCTGCACACAGAAAATGCTTTTTCCCCCAAACCAACTGTGATGAGTCTATAAAAAGATTCATTTCTGCTAGAATAGAAAATCAAACCAGGAACAGCTTTGTTCGGGCATCTGCTAGCAATGGAAAACATATTTTGTCTCTGGCCAAATATCTGAAATAATTTTTTTATTCTGGAAATGTTTTGCTATTTTATATTCCCCTCATTTTTGTTTTGTAGATTTCATGCTGTAGCGACAACAGTGTTATTAACACCACTAACTTTTTTGTGTTCCTTAATAAGGAAACCTATGGTTTCAAATTAAAAAACACCACCAGAATTAACATTTGCGTAGTCATTGTAGAGGAGTGACTAGACTAATCAAAATTCTTTGATTAAAGAATGCTTCCCAAGTGTGTGTCCCTGATAATTACTATGCAACCACTACATTCTAGGAGATATAACTGAAGGCCTTCATGCAAATTGTTTTTATACAGAAACTCTCTTTTTTTCATGTATTTTATATATAATTATACATAGCTGACACAACCAGCGCTTTAGGAGCTGGTATTTATTGAAAAATAGCAAATCTTGTGGAATTTGCAGTAAAATCACAAGTGCTAACACTACAAAAATCTTTAGTTCAGTTTTCTTAAGACAGACAATCTCATTTTCTTCCTCCATTTTAAGTGTGATGCCACATGCTTACTGCATAACATTGAATCCAAGTGCTGAATTCCCTATGTCAAAGCAAAATATGAATGAGTACAACAGCAATTATCAAAAAGTCCACCTGGTCTTAAATAATAATATATCTTTCCTATGATGCTATGTGAATGTATCACACCTTTTTGCTGCATTTGTTCTTGACTTGGTGAGATAAAGAGATTATTCACTCCATTTTGCAGATTGCCTTCATAAAAGCAACATTTTGACTCGAGCAAGGCACCCACAGCCTTCACTAGTTAAGGACTCAGCTGATATACTGAGTAAAAAAAAGCTTAACTAATGTAATTTACAAAGAATCATTAGTGGCAAACTTTTATTTTTGTTTTAAAGCACTTGACACAGGAGAAAGGCAACAGCCTAAGAAGAGTTGTGGAGGAGGGAGTGACTAATCTGGTGATTGCAGCACTTGTGCAATGCTGGGAAACGCAGGCTCAGCTTCTCTGCTCCTTCCGCTGGGTTTCAGCCCTCACCTCCCCACTAGCAGAAGACTGCCCTTGTTTTCCATCAGGAGGTTGTTCTGCGATGATAGCCTTCTCCAGCTTTCCTGCTGAACTTGCTAAATTTTGCAGAAGAGGAGAATGAATGCCCAAGATGCCAGCGAAGAAATGAAAAAAGAGAACCTGATTCTACATCTTTGGGAGGAGAGTCTGTATTTCAGTGCCCGCTCTAAAGACTTTGAACGTACTTTACAATAAATAAAATACATAAACAGTCTTTAGAACAAGGATGAGAATCATCCCCTGGATTCTTCTCCTCCCTTGAAAGTGAGAAATATGGATAAAAAGAAAGTAAAAGTGAGTTACATCCTAACTGAGTGTTGAAACCACTAGGAAATGATCTGAAGGGAAAATGTTCTTCATATTTTCTGGCTACATTTTCGAACAAGAGTAATAGCCACTGCAGGGAGGGTATACTGACTTACATTAGTTGTACTAGGCACATAAGATATCAGATTGGGTTTTTCCAAGCATAAGGTAGCGGATTTATTTTTGGTCACAGTTTGTGGCTTTCAATATGCTTTAAATATAAAGTAGACACCATGCTACTCAGCCATGAACAAGACACAAGAACATTCACAAATGGGAAGGTCAGAGACAAAATATTAAGCACCTTACCAATTGTACTAGCAAAAGCTATGCTCAGATTTTGAGAGCTGCATGCTTTTATTTAGACAGTGAAGCACTCTTTTACATACAATAGCAACTTGATGAAGGTCAGACCACAGACTCAAAGCTAAGAGCAACTTCCATGATCAAGGATAGTTTTAACTGCTGCATGTTATCTCACCAGAGTAAAGTTTAAGAGCAGCTCTAACACAGAATATAATTGCTGTATATCTAATTGAAACCACTATATAGGATAATAGCAGTCCCTTTTTACAGTGTATAGAAAATATATACACCACACAGTCTCACTTTTTTCCTCCACTCACAATGTTTGAATTATTTATGTAAGTAGTAATTGGAAGGATGATTAAATAAAACCACCTGGAAGAAGCTGCGCATAAATTTCACTATGTTTTTGCAGTCACATTTAATACTACAGCAAAATATACGTAAACCATAAACTAAGCTTATGTCTATGAAGGAGTAATACATAAATAAACAAAATTATTTTCACTTCTTAATTGATCCCTGGCCTGATAGAGGTAGCATAATGCTTTCATGCTGCCCCTTCTTTTAGAATGGCACAAAAGTCCCCTTCCACTGGGGCCAAAAGCAATCAGCACTGACATCACCCACTGGCTGCCAGAGCCTGTCTGCTCACACTGCAGTTGCAGCAGCAATGTTCTTCTGGCAGCAAAGGGAAATCACTGACATTGTTGCATCTGTAATAAAAATTGTCGAGTTGGTGATTCGGTACTCTGTCAGGCACAAATGTTTAGCTGATAGCTGTTGCTGAGATTGAATGTTGTGCTAAGTGCTCTGGAGGAAAGGAAAGCAAAAACCAAAATGGGATGCATCTATAGGGTTTTATGTTCATATCAAGGCAAGACAATGATTCCAGGCTTTAAAAAGATGTCAAGGGAGGTGGCTAGAAGGAAGAAAGAGACAACAAATATTCTTAAAAAAAATCAATTAGTCACTTCAGTCTAGTCCCTATCAATGTTTTTTCACCCTATCATCAATCTCTATTTGTGGCACAGCTGGCAAAAGATTACAAGGCAGATCATTACAGATGAAAACGGAACCACACTAGCAGACCTGTGTGTAAAAGCCTGCTTAACAAACAACATATGTTTTGTTTTCTTGTTGCTTTAAACAAATGTTAAATTCCCTAAAAAAGATCTTTTGAGGCAATGAACAAAGAATAGGTCTCCTTCCTTTCATCTCATTGCAACTTTTGCTTAGTCTTAGTACTTTGTTTCATGTTTTAAATGTTCATGCTTGTGGTGTACTGATACCGAAAATTTAAAATATTTTAGCATGAAATTTAATTTCATGCATTACTTAATAAATATTAAAAACAATATCTAATATCTTCTTTCTTCAAAAGAACAATATTTTATTACCACAGAGGTTACAGGACATTAGCATGACCTGAAAAGTTAAGATAAGAGTATCACATTTATCACATATCCCGGAATTATTTAGGTTCTTCACTTTTACAGTGCCTGGTACAAGGGAACCCTAATCCAGATAGTATAAATAAATAAAAACAATAAAGCACAGGATTCAAGATCTCTTAAGTCCCATATTACAGAGAGTGCCTCTTTGGTACTGCAGAGCTACTCAAGATGCAAACAGAGATATATTTATTTTTTCTCCTGTTTCTCCCCTAGTCTCAAAAACACAGCTGCTTTGTTAGGCATAAATTACAGATGACGAAAAAAGAAAACATCAGGACCTTTTAATTGTTAACTTACAAGTCTGCTTATATTAGTTCCTTCTTACAAATACTTCACCTTAGATATCCTGGGATAATCCTAACCCCAAGATTATTGTGTGATAAACCATACACACATGGCGCTTTTGTCGTGGATGAGTGGAATTCACCTTACTCAAAAGAGAGAAGCAGCAATATGTTTTATTGAGGTAAAATAATAACTTGAGAGAGTTCAGTAAATTCTATGGAATTTAACAAAGTTTAACAGTGGTTTACCAAGGTTCAGTAAGTTTGATGGTAAGGTTCACCTTATTAATTACTGCATGGAAGAAAAATACAAAGGGAAATTGAGTTAGAATTGAGTTAGAATGATTCACACAGAGACCGGAGACCCAAAGAGTAAGGAAGATTCTCTTGTCACGTCACAAAGTTCAGAGTGGACTCCCTTGCTTTCTAAACTCCTTATGGAGCCTAGGTGTGGCTAGGTCCAATCTTAGTCTCAGACTTGGACAACAGTTTATGTCTAATGGAATTATCTATACAAAGTTTATAATAATTGAGTAGCTACATGGATTAGTAATGTTTCATTAGTATTAATTCAGCATGTTAACAGGTACCAAGGATCTGTCACAAGTAAGGGGTCTCTCCGCCTTGGACAAGGAAGGATCTGTTACTCTCAGGTAAGGGATCTCAAGCCTTGAGAGGTGTCCCTGCTCAAGGAGACAGTCACCTGGTGTGCAGTCCAACTGAAATTCAGGGAGAGCTCAAACTAGGCTCATCCTGATGGTAATACTTATAGAGTGAAGTAGCTGGCTGCTACTCAACAGCATGGACAAGATAGATGTCTTCGTTTTAGCTCTGGTGTCTTGTTCTGTACTTTGGTTATCTTGCATTTTTGGGCTTTGAAACCACCTTTTGAAGTATTTTTCTGACACACCTTTACTCCCTTGTACATGAGTCAGGAGCTTTACAGCTCACAGGTTCAACACAGGGCACAAGGCCTGTTGCTCCTTAGTCAGCCTGAACCAAAATACGGCTAGGTGTCAAGTGTGTCCGTCACAGCTTTAAAACAATTTTATCTGTTTCACTTTTTTTCAGCTTTGGTTGAAATCATAGCTCCAAAGTATTGAATATAAAGCTTCCTTTATCTTCAACAGGGCACAACCCCAGAAACTGGGCCTCTCTCCTTACTTCGTAATTATAAATCTTGAACTAGGACAACATGAATTTAGAACTGACAAGAAACCTACTCCCCGCCCTCACAGAATGCAGAAAAATAACACTGTCCAACCCCATCAGAGATAAATCTTAAGTGGGGTCAGAAGAAGGAATGGCATAATCTGAGTACAAGGAATGGACTGCCATTCACAAAGGAGTTCTCACACACTTAAGAACAACAACAACGACAAAAAATCCCCTTAAAATATATACAACACAGATAACACCTAGAATAAAAGACTGCAAAATAGCAAGAGACAAAGAAAATTCACTAAACAAATACAGTCAACTTAATCTGATTACATTCATAAGACCAAGATGAATTTAGTGCTCTAAGTAGTCAGGGTAGCTAATATTCTGTGTGTGCGGCAGCTGATAGGGGTGGGGGTTTTTTTTTTTGAAAAATGAAGTGTGGATTTAGACAATAATATTTATACAGGAAGAAATGCATTCTTAGACATACCTGAAAAACTTCATCTTCTACTGATCCAGCATTGCCATAATCCTTGTTATTTGAGTACTCCATTATTTGTGCCCTTTCCATGCACCTTTACGCTAATTAAACAACTGTTTTTCTCCCTGAAGCAATTATTAATTCCACAAGTTCTCTAGAACTAAAATGTTTTAGAATCAAATATTCTGTAGTCTAGATTTGCAGACTGAATCCTATACATCGAGATGAAAGCTTGAGACATGACTGCAATGAATAATTTTCAGACACATGAAAAAATATTATTTCACTATAACCACCAACCCTGTATTTCCCCCCCTCTGATTCTAAGATTCATCTCTTTCTGCCTTCTCAACATATGTTTATATTTTATGGTGCTACATGAAGGACATGTTCCACTTGCCATTAAGACAAAAAAAGTATTTAACAGTTATTTGATCTGGTCTGATAACCTAACTAGTGTCTGATGTTAATGTACTGCCACCTTCATCTATCTATACACAAGCACATGCGTATAAATATTTTCTTCATTGGTGTATTAAAACTGCCCCCTGGAAGCAACAGATGTGTCAGCTTAGTGTTCATTTGCAAGATGCTCTTCTGAAACCTGCCCTCTGCAGCCTTTTATTAGCATTATTGCCGCAATGACGGTCTAATGATTTGTCTTTTCTAATACCCAAAAACCTA
Organism: Haliaeetus albicilla; assembly: GCF_947461875.1. Lineage (NCBI taxonomy): Eukaryota > Metazoa > Chordata > Aves > Accipitriformes > Accipitridae > Haliaeetus > Haliaeetus albicilla. The sequence continues at coordinate 21,499,157 of NC_091488.1, forward strand.
TTTGGAAAACAAAACTAAATGCACAGTGCAACTTCAATGCAAGGATCTAGATGAAGGGAGATGTGCAGACAGGGTAGGCACTCTTTAGTTTTAACTACCAAGAGTTATTATTTGCTATGAGTTAATTCAGTTTAGAAAATGAGGGAAGACAAAAGCCCAGACTTATGGGACATATTTACCAAGTAGTCTCTAGGGATAGGCTGGATGATCTGAACATGTGGTGCAACCTTGCAGCAGTACCTGGGCATCTAGTGCCTGAGCTCTGTGATGAGGGCTGACCTCATGGGCCAAAGAACAACCAAGTTCTGATTCTCCCAATGGTGGCTCAGGTCCATAGCCCATGGAGTAAAAGAAGACCTATGGGAGCACTACTGCTTTTAAAATGTGTCCACTAAAAATTTCCTCATCGAGTCTAAGCCTTTAGTTTTGTTTTTCAGCACAAACCCAAGGACCAATCTTTGAGAGACACATTGCCCAGCTTTACCCTTGCAGAGGTGCATCTTTCAGATAGGATCACAGTCCAAACAGCAGCAATAGCAGTGAGACATGGTGGGTATGAACAAAGGTGCCAGAACCTGTCGTGATATAATTCTTAAGGAACATCAAGCACATTTCTCTAAAACAATATTTGATGAATTACAATATTTCCCATATAAAACCCCATGGTGTGGTTCTAGTGCATTCTGGCTGATAAATTGTTTATACGCCCATCTTTCAGACCCTCTTATGCAATCCAAGATGTATAAGCTATTCTGTATGTCAGTAACTACTAATGGCTTCCTGAAAAGGTTTTGGCTTAAATTTAGTGAAAGGTATAATTTAGCAAGCAGATTTAGCAAGCAGCAGATAAAACAATTAGACTAAAGATCTTTTGTGAAAGAAGTGGCTGGCAGTACACCCACAGTGAAGGCTGACTTTGTAATTTAGCAAACAGATTTTATAAGTGGCAGATACAACAATTAACAGAAAAATCTTTTATGAGCAAAATAGCTCATCAAATATGCACAGAGAAAGTACATTTACATGAAAATGATGTGTATATTTCCACTGAAAAGCAATCTATTTTTTCCTGCCTTTTCCCCCCTCTTTATATTACTAGGGTTTGTGGTAGGAAAGCGATGGAAAACAGAGCACTTCTTAGTAAAGGAATAAATTCCGAACAAGGACTATGGATGAATCTGAAGCATCAGCCTAAAAACCTCTTGCATTAAAACTCTATCATTCTGCACCTCAGCTAACCAAACCCTGTGGGTTTTTTTTTTAATCAAGCTTTCTTGTTTAATGATTGCTATGATTTATTGCTTTATTTTAACAAGATGTCTGCAGCCAAATGTTGACTGAAACAGTATGCTGCAAAATTATTTGAAAGGACCTGACAGGCTGCAATTTCTGTTACTCTGCATGAAGGAAGGGGAAGTCTGTCACCGGATTTACTACACAGTTCTTGATTTCAGGTAACTATTTGCTTACATGGCATTGCAAGTGTACACAGAGCTATAAAATGCTGACAAAAATACATGTTTATTTCCTGAAGAACTTAGGACCTTGGTTAACCATTTGAAAAGTGTATTTGCCCCTTCAAGTACAACAAAAGCCACAGGAGATGATGAGTGTTCCCTGTGACATCTCAAAGCTGTGAGCACCTCTTCCCAGTCATTCCCTCCAATCACTGTGAAGTCTTCGAGGAAGAATAAATTTGGTTTTCCTGAAGAAGATAAAGGGCGCCAGCTCTGTATTTATCTTGCTGGTGTGCTATAGAGGTTGCAGTGCTGCTCTACACAGGGACTGACTGCTCAGCTGTGCTCTAACTTACAACAGCACATCAAGTATTTTAACATAGTCTGAACTATTTAGATAAATGGATCGTTCAGGTCATACATTACCTCAGCTTTGAGAAAAATGTGGATCCAGACACAGATTTTGCAAAAGGCCTCCTATCTGTGCCATTATGATGAAGAAAGGCTAAGAAATGCTGTGTTTACAGACACAAGAGCTCTACACTTACTTTTCAGTCTTTGCTGAAGGTGTTGTTTGCATGAACAGCCATTTGGGCTATACCCCAGCTTTTCATCTGGTGGACTTAAACCCATGATATTATTTTGTCTGAATGGTGTGAAATGGAACTGCAAAGGGCATTAAAGATACTAGCATATCTTTTTTCCATCCAAAAAGAATCAAATTACATATCGGGTTCAGATGGGACAGTCAAAAGACAGCTTGGTCTTTCACTTGCTCTTGCGTTTTAGCTTTTTTTGTTTCAAATTTTTTTTTTATGGAGAGGTATTTTTATGCATCCCAAGGCTTGGACTTTGTTATTTACATATGGTCCTCAGTTAACAAGGCTGGTTTAGCATTTTTTTCCACTTAAGAGCTTAACAATGTACCATGTAACATTTGTTCAAGGTATTTTAAACCTCTCCAAGAGAATGACTCCTGCATCTCCAAACTCAACAATTAATTTATAAATTATAATACTGCCTTTTCAAAACACAGAAAAAGACAATAAACATGTATATTCAGAGCAAATCTACATATGTGGGAGAGATAAAGCAGTAAGGTTACAGATTTAACTATTCTTTTTTGAAGAAACATTATTTTCTTCTTTTAAAACAATTTTAAGTATTTACTAAAAGCTAAGTCAGTATTTGACTGCAGCACTCACTAGAAAGATAGGAATTGAAAAGTTTAGTATTTCTGTTTAGGTAAAATAAAATTATCTAGTAAAATTAAGTTGTACTTGTTTCTTAGCATCTTCAAATTGATTCCAGTAAAATTTTGTTTTATTACTGCAGTTCCCAGTATTGAAGACTATTTAAGATGATTGATAGTCTCCCAAATAGTTAAGGAAACTTTCAGAGGTATACTAGAAACATTCTGCTCCTTCTAGATCTTTTACTTTTGGTAACTCCTGTTTTATTATGCATGGAAAATACTTCTGCAGACTGTAACACCGTAACAACTCAGTAGTGATCTCCCTTACACTACAGCAACCTGCAAATGAGGAGCTATAGCAAAATATTGGAAGCTGAGTCCCTATCTCCCCTCTTACCTTCAATGATTCATACATTTCTTTTTGTTTGAATAACTGTAAGCTTGCCCTGCAGCATATACTGCTAAAGGCAATTCATTCTGAACAGTTCAAAAGATATGTCCACCTTAACTGTCAAATATTTATACATAGTATGTACTTTTCCCCGAGAAACAGTTTCACTTATTTCCTTCAAGAAGCTATGATTGTTTTCCTCATCATTTTGTTTCAATACAATTTTTATGCCATCCATTGGTTAAACAAAAGATCTTCTAACATGTGATGTTCCAGAATGTCACTAAGGGGGAGGCTTCTGTAAGGCATAATAGCTCACAGCGCTTCTTGCGGGATTAACAATACACCCTTTGTCTTTGGCAGCAGATACTCTACTTATGTTTAAAAACACACTCATAACTTCAGACAGCTCTCTCCTAAACAGGTCAATCCTCCACAAAGCCAATTCTTTGTATGACACAAAGCCAGAGATCAGAAACTCTGATTTGAGACAAACCCAAAGTGACTTTTCTTCCGGGACACAATATTTATTCCCATTTGATTTTCAACCTAAGTGCATCACTTTTGGAGGAGTGGACGTACCTCTAGCAGCACTACTTCCATCTTCTGGCAAAGACATATGACAATATGTCCATGCAAAGGCTGACTAACAGGGGTAGCTACCAACCTGCTGATGGACTGCTTTTTTAATAACCTGTTCTAATTTAATCAGGAGCAGCTGACTCCAACTTTTCCACAGTTGTTCTGGCAACAGAAGTAAGAAATTTCACCTGGGAATACAATTTAGAGTATTCTCAAGAGACACTACCAACACCAGAATTTTAGCAAAATATAAAGACATCTAGATTTGGCAGTTTAAGCAGGACAACTGGGGGTTTTGAGTTCTCATGTATACAAACTTCAGCTGGTAAGGAAAAGGCAGCATTTTTTTTTGTTTGCTTTTTGTTTAAAAGTCTGTAAGCAGAACTAACACAACAGCTGTTTTAATCGGTAAGTAGGAATTATAAATATCTGCCACATTTTAAGCTATGATTATTTTGACTACATCTAAAATGAAGAGCTGAAAGATGCCTCACTAAGCATGAGGACTGCAATTCTAGCAATCTCCAGTTTAGGTTGTTTCCAATTAAAAAGGGACACCATTGTCATTTTGGCAATGATGAGGTCACCTGACTGGTGCATAACCAGGAGACAACTTCTTTCAGAGTACTGAGCAAAGCACTATCATGACAGGTGGTGAGCTGAGGCTCTCTGAAGTCACTTCTGGCAAGCCTCATGTAATGAGGCCCAGTTCAATCTCTTCTGGAGGGCAGCTCATACCCCCTTACTCAAGCAAGTGCTTTTACCATTGTTTACAAAGCAGGCTATGTACATGTACACAATCAAATATGCTCTACGAAGAAAAAAGAGAAAAATAAATCAGGTCTCCATCACACTTCTTCATTCATCAAACTGTCAGTGGAAATTTTCCTGTTAGTGCTATCTATCTTGCATAGAGTCCTGTCTCCTATTGGAGGATAACTCCTTTGTAAAGGATCTCCAGTTTCTACACCTCCATAATCACATGTTTCTAACTCTTGGTTTGTGTAAGCTTTCCTCTTTGTTCAGGAGTGGAGAGACCTCTACTTGTAGCTTTTGTCTGAATTTCTTACCTAGGAATATCTCTGAACTGAAATGCTGTGGTTTTCTACTCATTAATTTCATATCCTGAGTACAGGCTCCTGCAACTGAGTTGTTTATTCAGCCACTGGTGGTCTTCTGTCCACAAAAGAGGGACACATAGCAAAATTTAAAATGTGGCTACATTTCTGAGTGTTTCTGAAAATTGGCAGCTGGACAGAGCAAAAAGCATTCACAGGAAGGGAAAGAAAGGCTGAAACGAACTTGGTTGCCCCTTATGGAGCATCGGCCCTGCCAGCTGCCCAGCAGCTACAGCCACCTGCACACCCCAGAGCAGCCTCCGAGGGCATGCACCTGCCCCTGCCGCCCCCATCCTCAAAGTTGAAGGGAAGGAAAGGAAGCCAAGGAGACCACAGCTTGGGAAGGAAAAAGGAGAGGGTGAATATGGAGTGCTGGTGGTATGCCAAGATATTTTTTGTCATCTCCAAATACTTACAGTGCTTGAAGATTTATTTGTAAGAGTAAGATATGGGCAATGAAGATGCAAAAAGAAATCTTCCTGTCAGTGACACCAACGGGACCTATTCGTGTTTTCAGCTTTTGTGAATCATCTGGTTTCTGAAGGCATGATCCATTGATACACTGCAACTTAGGTATTTTAAGATCAGACCAAAATGAGTTTCTCCTAAAATCTTGGTTCAGTTTAACCTTTGTGCTGCAGATATTATACGTAACACAGAGCAATAAAATAGGAATTGTAAATACAATGTACGTTTCTGTTATTTTGAATAAAATGTCACCTAAGTTGCAATCCAACATTCTTAGAGTTCAAAGGGAAGGTTGCCCACTTATGCAACTGGCATTAATCACCATTTTACTATGTCATTCACTCATATTCAAATAATAATTAAACAATTCAAATATCTATTACTAATTGTTATATCTTGTATAAGAGTTAATCAGAAATCAACACAATTGCTCATAATTATTGGGTTTTTAAAGTTACGGGCAGGATTTGAAGCTAAATTTGGGGACATGAATTTGCTTTTATGGGAACCTGTTAGTCTCCACTATAATATGCCAAGTGTCTTGGACTTCAGTGAAATTCTGTGTCTGAAAGTGTCCTCACAAGGAAGGGCTTACAAGGTACAGATGTAATTTTCTCATATATTCATAGCAGTTTGTATATGGACACAATATAGACATAAATGCCCATGTCCCAACTTTAAATTAGTGACTTTAAAATGGAACATTCTTTAATGGCTCTTCTTATTTCTTTTATTTAAAAACAGCAGCTATTAACGAATAATATGCTTATTATGGCTTTCATCAACTTGGACTCTCTCCCAGTAAGTAGTAATATGCTTAGTGGTAATAATCCTTGACAAGTTTGACTGGGTTAATGTACTCCATTAAGAGTGTAGGTGATACAACCACTGAGGTACCTCACTGACATAATGCACCAGTGTTCACTTTGCAGCTTGTCTATCTGTAACTGTGCACGTTTCCAAGTTATTTTGAAAATGAAAGGCCATATCCAACCAAGCATTGTTAACTAAAATGTGGTAAAATGATCACATCTATAAAGAACAGTGTGAAAGGCTATAAGAAAAATGCATACTTTTATGCTTACAAATAAAAAAGAAATTACATTTTCTGCAATCACCAGCCTATGTATAATATTCTTTGAAACTGAATCACATTATCACTTCAGACTACAGGAAGTATAAAAAATAGCTATGTCATGAATTGCTTTTTTTCTAAGGACTTTCTAAAGTAAATACTAAGGTTTGATAGCATATTGCTTCTAATGGGCTGCATCAGAAAGGGGGAGTGACTGTGAAAACATTTGGCCAATATACTGCATGTGCAAAATAGCTTCAATGACATTAATAGCAGACATGCATAATAATACTCCTGTCTTGCAAAAAAACTGTGAGATTTTATCTGTTCTGAATGGGCAAATTTCCAGGTTCTGATTAAATAAATGAATTTGGACAACTTAATAGCTTAATTTTCATGATTTTGAAATGTTTATTTTGATGTAATCTCTTTCTCTGTCACTTTTTTCCATATAAATTCCCCATTTCATCAATGCCTGGACATTCAAAAGTTTTTTGAAACAGCAGTAACCAAATCTGGTGATGTGTCCAAAATTACTAATTTCTGAAGTGGACCAGATGGAGAACATTTGCATAATTCTCCAACAGGCATTTGTCTGCAGAATTTATCTTTGCAGCAATTTCTAGTATACGTAAACTTTAACAAAGATAGGCTTTAGATGCTTAAAGCTAAAGTTCCAATGTATATTTCAGCCAGTTTATAGGTGGATAAAATTCACACATTCCCATGTATTGATCTAAAATTTAGAACCTTAACATGGAACTCTTAATACTATATTTTCATTTCTGTCTTAGTTAAAAGCGTAGTGGCTAATACTAAATAACACATTATTTTGTTCATTTCAATCATCTTGACTCTCTCCTAAGAAGTAGCAATTTATTCAGCTGTAAATATACAAACAATGAGATTTTTAAAAATATGTGATTTGGCAGTATAAAAAGTAGTATAAAGTTCATCTAAGAAGAATTAAATATAAGCCCAGAAGGGCTTTGTCATCATGTCGTGTTGTCGCCCCCCTCCAGTTCTGTCTGAGAGAGCTTTTTACTTAGGTCACAAAATAGAGGGAAAAAATCCCTTGTCCCTTATTCCCTCTTTCTACATGAACAGCAGTATCTGTACATTGCAGAAAGATTGCTACAAATACAGAGACATCTGTGGGAGGCCCCTTCTTACATAGTGGTGTCTCATTAAGTTATCAAGCAAAGAAATAGAAAGGAAAAATAGTAACAATGTCCTGATCATCACTAGTACTGACAGTGATACATGGTCAACTGCTGGAAGTCTGAAATAAAAAGTCCATTAATATCCAAAGAAAACATTAATACTTTTTTTTTTTTCCCCAACCCCAAACAAAACCAAATTTAATTTTCATATGCTACAAGGCCTGTGAGTTGATGACTGGAAAAAGTTTCAAGATTTCATTTCCTGATAACAGAGGTTTTACTGCAGAGCAGATGAATAATATTTAAGAAAGCAATTCACAACACTGTAAGAGAAATTACCAGAAGCCTTCAAGAAACAAACAATGAAACAAAGTAATTTCAAGAAGACTGTAAAGAAGCCAAAGTAAAAAAACAAAACAAAACAAAAAAGAACCAAACCACCTCCCCCCCCCCAAAAAACCAAAACAACAACAGAAAAACAAACAAACAAACAAAAAAAACCCCAAACAACAAAACCCACTAGAAAAAGAGAAGACAAAAACTCTACACAAAGCACCTATGAAATCACTGGACAGAATTTGGGCAGACACAGTTTTAGAAGGACGGTCTCCAGCAGCCACCAGAGGTGCCAAGCAGACACAATATAAAAGTGTGAGAGTGTATTGTAAAGGTGGAATCCAGTGTGCCCAGCTTAATACCTGTATTTAAGATACCAAGTAAAGCTAAATTCTCCAAGTGATTAACGTTGTGTAATAGCCAATGAAGGCAGATTTAGGAAAACACAATCTTTGTCTAGAGACTTGTAAAAGATTTTTCAACTAACTACAGAGGGAATTAAAAGTGTTTAATTTAACATAAAATGTAGGCACAAGCTGTGTCCCTAAGTTTAGTGGATGGGAGCCTAATCCAAGTTGAATCGTGATCAGACCAGAAATAGGAATGATAAAACAGGCTACCCAAGAACTTCTGGAAATGGTTTACAGATATTAGAAGCATAGGAGGAATCGCAAGTTGCAAAACCTTAAACTTATCCAAATGTTGGATCCTGACCAGGCCAGGTTTAAAGACAAGCACGAATATGAGCGATGGACCAGCACCACCAAGATACAACACATAAATAATGGTTAGGTTGCAGTAACAAACAGCACAGCAACAAAGACACTGAGGTCTGCCAAAACAGTCAATACATTGCCTAAAAACATGTAAAAGGACATAGGGAGGGAAAAAGAGAAGACATGCCAAATTAACAGTAAGAGTCTTAACAACATCAAGTTATTTGCTAGTCCCAGTAACTACAGAAATAGAAGTTTATCATTAGTACCAGGAAAACAAAAATGATGAAAAATATTTGCCAGCAGAAGAGAACCAGTTCTCAGCAAATAGTTATAGGCCAAAGTAGTATAGACTCTACCCCAAGAGGAGCACATACTCCAACAAGTAACAGTTACATATAAGAACATGCATAAAACCTTTTTGAAATCTCTTTCACAAAATTGGTTTATTTTGGAGAGAAGTATTATAGGGAAAAAAAGAGATGAAAAATTCTGTGTTCATATTCTGTGTGCTGAGAATTGGTGGAAAATTAAGCAACAGGTTTTGCAGTGAACTTTGGCTTGAACAAAGGGAAACTGAATAGTTGCAACTTACCTTGTTTTTGAACTGGATACTAGACATTTGGACTCTTACGTAAGTTGTTAGTGGAAAAAAAACAAAAATAATTGAGATTAAACAATGTATGTTCTTTGTAGATGGGATTTAAAAATATCTGTTATTTGAAGGATGGCCAACAACATGATTTTCATGCAAAAGAATGAGTCAGGGAGACAGAAGAATGTGATGAGGTGCAGAACTGCCTGGAGCTGCAAGTATTACAATGGTAAGGGCAGCTATGAAGAGCTGACAGAGAGACAATATTACACAAATATGACACAGGTTCCTCGAAGCCAGGGGCTCATCACTACTAGATTGTGGCATCCCAGTCTGAAACCTGATCGACTTGGGCTGAGAGCTCTGTATGGGAAGGAGTAACAGTGCTCTAACACTTGCTATGCCCATAGAGGTAGGAGCTGAAAAACCAAACCATCACCATTATTTTGTTGTGCCAGTAGGAAGGAACTAGTCATAAGCCTCAAAGCCACTGCAGGCTATTTGGTTTTGTATATGTGAAGTCCTCATCACCATGCAGTCCTGGTCCTAGACTAGAGCTTTTATGTACTACAGTATGGCACACATTTTATTTTGAGTTCTGTATTACATCCTTCACATAAAATACCCGTAGCTAGTACAGTCAGCAGAATCAGGGTCTTGTCAATTAGATGTGCACAGTCGGTTGTCAACACGCTGGCTGACACAGAGCTTTGTTACAAAGACTTAGGCTGAAAGACATTAGAACATTCCCCAGGGTTGCCGAAATTAATTGACAAGCCTGGAGTTCGGTGTTTCTGAGAATTGCCTTTTACTGTGAAAGTTATTTATCCATGCAGGCAGTATTTAAAGAAAAAGAAAGGTGCACAGGTGTCAACGTGTTTCAATCAATGTGTGAAAAATTGACTGCTGATACCCAATGATGCAACTGGCAGGTTTCAAACATGCATGCAGTAGGGGGAGGCTAACTCTCATTGAATAATTCACTATGCCTATAAAAGAGTAATAGAAAGTGAGAAACAGTGTTTGCATTATCTCAATCATTATATTTTTCCTCGCATGTGGTGAGGTGACAAGCCACTTACCTTTCATCTTTATTATCTGATAACAGACCACTAACAACGATACGAGAAAGTGTAACATGGAGGCTGGATTCCTGCAAAAGAGATCTAGCAATTGTTTTTTTGAGAGGAACTGTTCTCAAAAAAACATTTACAGACCATAATGGCCAATTACCTGGATGGAAAAATGCCAGCCTGTAAGCTCCTGCCACCAGGCATTGCAACCCCAGGCCACTGGTTCTGCCACCACCAAGCTCCTCCTAAGAGCATAATCTAGATTTCTGGTATGTAAGCTCATCTCTCACCTACTCTGCTGCGGTGCCAGAGCACACACCAGTTTTCAGCAGGAGGAAGAGTGGTGAACTTTCTGGGGACAGCCCTCTCCCTTGGCCATCCAAACCACTAAAATACTAAGCTAATAATAAAAATATTAACAATGCAGTATCTGGAAACAGAACAATATTTCCTCTATTTTTAAAAGCACACATTCAAGTCTACATTATTATGACTTCATTACCCCCCAAAAATAGCTGAAATAATATCCCTACAGCATTATACATTTGTACAGCAAATAAACAGACCATAAGTCATTATAAATGCCAGTCACATAAAGGCATTTTATTAATTGTTAAATGCCTAAATATCTCTTAATACGTGCTTATATAAATCACTGATTGGCACGTACACAGCATTTAATGATTTAGGCCTTGGTCACTTTTGAAATAGGTAACTAGAATCTAGCTTTGCTTGGATGCTTGAAAATATTGCCATATTACCTCATTTATTTTTAATCTTCTTACATGCAGTATAAAACAAAAAAAAACCTATACACAAAACTGGAGATTCTTTTATATAGATTCATTTATATGTATTGTGTCGGTTTAATGGAATTAATGAACTTGGAGGTGCATATAGCTGACAGAAATGTATTCACTCTCTTTTTAAATTCTTACCTCTTCAGAACTATGAAGAATGTATTTGAAACAAGTTACTGGTTTCAAGATTAGTGTTCACTGTGGCCTACAGATGAACAGAAGATGTATGAACATTCAGAGACAGCAGATAGGATTCTTCTGTTTATACATGGATCCCCTAAATATGAACAACTCTAGCTCAGTAATTTTCTAGTTTTTATTTCAGGCAGTAGAGCAGCTGTGACTTCATTACTTTGGTTTAATTTTAATTGAATGTGCAGTTTGGAATATGTTAAAATGATCCGCATGACATATTTTAAAACATCTTGTATACAAGACTGCTGAAAATCCATCAGACTTTAAAGTAAGAAGGAGATAGTGTACTGTGTAAACAGATGATATTACTGATCACAGTCCTCCTCTTCTCTGCACCCTAATCCCAAACTTTATTTATCAAAACATATGGGTCTATGTTAAAACAGCAGTGCAGTGGGTAATATTTGCTGCACTATGTCACCTACAATTTTTTACTGTGAGAAAAGAGACTTTGAAATGTAGATGTTCAAAACTTACCAATTTCCATTCCTAATAGTTTTCCTTGGATGAAAGAGAAGTTCGTTTATGAAAAAAGTTTCATAACAAAACCAAACCCCACACATTTTTTAATTAACCATAAGCATCCTTTCAGTAAAAAATATTTTGAAAACATTAAAAAGAAAGATTTTAATATTTTATTATAAAACAATTTTTTGTTTCTTTGTAAGAGATGAAACCTGAAATATAATGTCCAACTTTGATTTGAATGACGTAATGTATTTAAAATAATTCAGTTTATAACTGTTGTATCCACCAGTGAATTAAAATATTGTCTCGCTTCACTCCTTGTACATGAACCCCTGGAGTATAATTATAACTGTGTATTTGTGTCTACCTAAACACAAATCAACAAGAACATTTTTGTTCTGGTAAAATTCTTTTGCAACTTGGCCAATTCTTTTGGTTACAAACCAGAAATCTGTAACCTTAGGCCTACACTAAAGGATTCCCCAAAACCCTAGAAGACAATTTTCTACTGTGCTTTTGTCATTTACAATTTTTATCTCAATTGTAATACTTCCAGATGGAAGGTGTTGTGGTTTAACCCCAGCCAGCAACTAAGCACCACGCAGCTGCTCACTCACTCCCCCCCATCCAGTGGGATGGGGGAGAAAATCGGGAAAAGAAGTAAAACTCCTGGGTTGAGATAAGAACGGTTTAATAGAACAGAAAAGAAGAAACTAATAATGATAATGATAACACTAATAAAATGACAACAGTAGTAATAAAAGGATCGGAATGTACAAATGATGCGCAGGGCAATTGCTCACCACCCGCCGACCGACACCCCGCCAGTCCCCGAGTGGCGAATCCCTGCCCCCGCTTCCCAGTTCCTATACTAGATGGGATGTCACATGGTATGGAATACACTGTTGGCCAGTTTGGGTCAGGTGCCCTGGCTGGGCATGAGAAGCTGAAAAATCCTTGACTCTAGTCTAAACACTACTGAGCAACAACTGAAAACATCAGTGTTATCAACATTCTTCACATACTGAACTCAAAACATAGCACTGTACCAGCTACTAGGAAGACAGTTAACTCTATCCCAGCTGAAACCAGGACAGAAGGTATGCAAATAAAAAAATTATATATTGCTTTTATATTTCACAGTGACACCTTTTAATGTGTCCATTTCCTGCTAAAGGGAAATTTGTGACATGCATGTAGGAATTTTCTATCATGTTTTAAAAAATGTGCAAGATACCCTTTTCACCAGCAAATTAGGAAACCTAAATTAATATGTATTAAAACACAAAAAACCTACTTCCTAAAAGTAAATTAAAAATGCTTGCAGGAACACAATCTCAGTTTCCTTTGCTTATGCTTACACAAAGACTAATAAAATTTTATTCCTGCCCAGCAGAAGACAAAAAATTCCACTAGGCTGTGAAGTATCATAGACCATCATCTCTAATGTTTCATTTACATGAATGCGGTTGCATAAACCTAAAGCTTTAGTTGAATGAATTCATCATAACCTCCACTGTGGCTGTGCCTCCCTGCTCCAAGCCATTGCAATGCTGAGCCACCAAAGCCTGAGTGGAGAAGTAGGCACATTGCCGAGTTCTTTCCAGGAATTTGCAAGGACACAGAACATAGCCATGCTCAAAAGATGTTTTGTGTATGCTGGGTAACAGAGCTTAACTAAATGTTTAAAACAACTGACAGCATTTATTGCCTTTAATAATGTTAGCAGGTCACAGTCAGCCCTAGTACTTCACAGGTTTACCCACCTCTTCTTCAGTCTCTACATGGACTTTTGTTACCAAATACATGTGTTAATGCCACTTCTAATTTTTTTTTTTTTTCAAGCAGAAAGGTCATAGACCTTTTCTATTGACTAGAACTATTCTTTCTTTTTCAATAAGGTACAACATTGTTAGCTTATGTGCCTATATACCAGAAAGCAAATATAACATGATTAAATTCCTAATGAAGTATGCCTATGTATATATACTTCCCTCCATTCTCTTCCACTCCAGTTTTCTATTTTGATGACTGTATGTTTCTTTCATGGTGCACAATCCAATTTCTGAAGAACATTAAATAATAACTTATTGTTGACACTAAATTACTAAAAATGACACTAATTATTTTGTTCTGATGCCTTTTATGTTATTTTTTTTATTATTCTTGTCATATCACCTTCTTTCTTTCTTTCAAAGCTAATATTTACATCATAATCTATCCAAAAAGTCTTTCACACAGATCTAGTGAATAAAGAGTAATTGGTTATGTAATATCACAGTCCTTGCAACCTACAATGCTATTTGGTTAGAAAAATTAATCTTAACACCTTAAAAATAGAAACTTTATGCCTATTTATTGGAACACTTAGACAGAAGTTCACTGCATTGAAAAATATAAAATGAAATTTATTTTTTAAATGCATCTTACTTCCTGAGTAAATATAAGATTTCCTACTTGCTAAGCTGAACCTCCAGATTATTTATGAGACTGAACAGAAATCATTTGTGTTTGCCATCAAGCTGTTAGTTAAACCATCAGTCAGTAACAACAACCAATAAGACTACAATCTTCAGATTGTGTTGGAAATACAAGTAAGAGAAGTTACACCTTTTTGCCCTTCACAAAAATGTATTGGTATGATATTTATACAATTGTCTCTTCTTCTAAGAAATAAATCTGTTCAGAATTAAAGAGACAGAAAAAAAAAAGAAGCTGTTACATGTTCAGCGTAATACTGAATGCAGCCTTAAATCAAGTGACTGCTCTTCTAAGATGAACCTGTAGAAGTTCAGGGGGAAAAATATACACTAAAACCAAGCAACTTTTATTTTAGCACCTTTTGCAGATATTCACTGTTTCTTCTGGAAATTGTCAATTATAACAGCTGCAGTTTTAACATTGCAGTTTTTTCAATGTGCAAAGCAAAACCAAATGGCAACAGAAAAACTAACTGATATCCCCCCCCCCCAAAACCCCAGGAGTTAAACACACAGCTACACTTTTATATATTAAAAACCTGACGTTTTCAGTCAACCCTTAAAAAAATAAATCACATTAGTGTTTCTTAAAAATAGCGACTTAAAAGACGTCCTAACTGCCATGTAATTTTACTATGCAGTACAACTGACTCATGCCTTATTCAGCAGGAGTGTTACTGCAGCCATAGGTAATGGAACTGAGAAAGACTGTGCAAGTGTCAGACAGTGCTTCTTATAGCATCTCACAATCAGTGTTTTCATGCAAAATAGTGTCAGAAAATCCAAAAAAAGCCAAACTAGAAACCAGTTTTAGAAAATCTGTATTGTGTTCAAATTAGAATAAGCAACTATCCAAACACAGTGAGCAGTAACATTTGTTTTCTTTTTGCCATCCACCAATCTTCCTCCACAATTTTATCAAGATTTTTCTCTCCCTTCTCTTTTTTTAAAAGATTATAAGAATTACTAAGGAAAAACCTTGAAAATTATCTTTGCCTCTCTCCCACAAATTTATGGGTTCAACAGCTGCAATTTTGCTTCCAGTAAAAAATAACTGGATATTATAAAGCAAGAAAAAGGGTCTCTAGTCAAATAGCGTGTACAGTCAGCTTGGAAAGTCTTACTAATATATGATCAGTAGGCTAATAGAGAATTACAATAGGATTGATGCAGGCCTGTTGACAAAACATGTTTTTCTCTTTCTCTCTTCCTTTACACTGTTCTCTCCATATAAGCTTCTTTACTCAGTTATCATAAATCTCAGCTGAAAAGAGAAAAATCTATAAGCGTGGTTTTTGCCAACCCAACCACATTATTCTTCCCATTTTCATTTCCAGAATGATCCCATTCCCTTTTTAATATTTGTCTACTGCACTGCAGCTTCTATTCATAACCAGACATCTGACAACAAGTATGAAGTAACCAAAGCATGTAGACAACAAATGTATGTAGCAATATAGTAATAAATTTGATCATTAATATTCTCAGTTTGTTTATTATGGCCACAGGTACAAAGAACTACTCAATGAGATTTCAAAATGGTAGTTTAATATTAAGCAAAAGAGAAGATATAGCTCACAAAAAAAGCAAACCCAAGGCATTTTCTGCATAACTTGTTTCAATGCATGCACGGCAAGTGGTATTACAAATATTTGCTTCTGCGTGTTTTGCATTCCTAATTTCAATAGCTCTCTTCCAAACACCTAAACCAATTTTGAACATTCACTGTTGATAAAAAAACCCAAGACAGAAATGTAAAATAGCTTACCCTGTGTCCCGATCCAATGTCGGGGAAGGTTTTGATATGATCCCAAGAGCGAGATTAAGACACAAATGAGGTCAAATGCCGTACACCAAAAAGAGCTTTTATTATCAAAAGTATCAAAAGTGGAAAATGGTGGCGATAGGATAGAATGGAAGAAAAGGTAGAAATTAAGCAAGAAGTCAGGATAGGATTGCTAGGATAGTCACCACCACAGATCCAGCAGCGTCCCGTTGGTCCTCAATCTTCAATTCTTTGGTGGTGAAAAAGGCCGCCACAGCTTGTCTCTACGGGTTTTTATAGGGCATATTTCGATGATGTCATGTGCTGCAGGTTTTGTTGATCACAGGACCCTCCCGTGATCGACACCAGATCAGCTCCAGTCCCGTTTCCTCCCATGGATGCCTCAATGGCCTGGTAATCATCCTTATGGACAGAGAAGTGTCCTGCTTAAACAGGCCATCTTAGAGACAAAGGGCTCGAGATGAGCAGTTCACAGTTCCCTGAGATTACAGCCCGGTCCCTCACACCTAACAATCTTTGAGGCAAATGGTTCAAGATAACAATTCAGTCTTTTACACCCTGTGTTATCCCTACAAAGATAAAAAAGGGCTTTAACAATTGAGCTAAAGTCACAGATTAAAACAGTGAGTAAATTCTGAAATGGGGCTACAAAGATTATGTTAACCCAGATTAACAAATTTTCTTTGCACTGGTGGTTCCTCTAGTTTCTCAAGATCAGCCAAGAGCAGCTCAAGTTCTCTTCTTTGCATCAGAGGCTTCCTATGGCACCAAGTTACCCAGAACTACACGAAACCACTCCCAGTTTTGGAAACCATTGAAACTAAGGGGAAATATATACCACGATCTAGCCTCAGTCTCCATGATGGCAGCATAGATAAACTGACAAAACACTGCAGCCACCTGAGCCTCATCTACACTATCATCATCTCTAACAGTGTCACTGATAATAGAGGCAAGCCCACAAGAAAATTGCCTAAAAGACCATGCTGTAAATCAGCATGAATCTTCAGCATAAAGAATTAGGAAATACAGCAAAGAAAGCGTTCATTCATTCATTGTACAAGTGAAACAATAAAAATCTGTAAGGAAACCACTGTGCTACCATGAAGACATCTACATGTTCCTACACGATGCTGATTATAATAGATCAGATCCTGTCACAGATACAATGAAAACAGGAGTGAATGAGGGAGATTAGAAGAACAAAGCACGCCTGCTTTATTACAATACAGTGATATTACAAACTGTGATAACCGAAACATTAAATAGCCCAAGATGACTGCATCTAATAGACTCAAAAAGGAAATAAAAACAACAAAGTGTGTTTTTTCTCAAGTTTGCTTACCTGATGGACTAATGCTAACTAAGGTACCAGAAGCGATCCAGATGAGGTAGTGGGGAGTGTCTCCAGTTACTCTCAGGAGCTCCACGTTCCAACCTCCAGATTGCTTTCACTTCCCAGCTGCGCCACACCTTTCAGTGCAATACAGACTTGGCTGCAGCAGTGCACTAAATATAACGCTTTGTGCCACTACCATCAAAATAAAAGCATTTTGGTCAGAAGTAAGAGCAAATGTCTGGTAACTATACTGTGCAAATAACAAAAGTAATTCATCATAATTCACATATTTTTTCTATACATATGATCTTTTTCAGAAAAAAAACAATCCATACTAAAAGTAGCCATCTCTGCTTTTTCAATTTTATACTTATTTTAGTAAGTTTGTCTTCCCATATGGCTTTAGTGTAGAAAAACTTGCAGCACATGCACACATCTAAGCAGATAAAACATCATATACTTGCTGTTTATTTTGATTTATGTTAATTAAACATCTTCAACAGGATGCAACGAAAATTACTTAGCTCTAAGCTATAACAATTGCTTTTCAGAAGCAGGACAATAATAAACTCTGTCAATGCTTTCACCAAAACTTGCTATTAAAAATATGCAGAGAAATGTTTTCAAGGAAGAAAGAGCAATAGGGGATAGAAGAGACAACCACAAATAGGCATATAAATATGCAGTTTTTAACATGCAGTCCAGATTCCTATTCTCATTTTAAAATGCCCTCACCCTTGAGTGAGCACAAAAAATAGGAGCAACTTGGCAGATGTAACAGTATCAGTAACAAAAGTAATAACAGCCAGATCTTGCTGCTTCTGTTTGACTGACAGTTCACTTACCTGCTTTCTCTTTTTTTCCTTTCTCCAGTAACCACAAAATGTATTACATGTTTTTTACTGTGTGTTTTGCTTGAGAGTAAGTGCACACAGGCAAGAAACAATTTCTCTGATGATATTACATGGAACAGGCTAAATGATAGGCTTTTGTGAGTGGCCTGAAACTTAATTTGTGCAGCTTGTGAACCATGCAGTGGTACATGGCACAGGCAGTTCTGCTCAACTCCTGACTTCCATCTCAGTCCTCTGGCTGTGGATATGTACTCCTAAGCGCATGGTCTCAGGGTTAGCTATTTTCGAAGTAGATTAGAGAAGCAACAGCTGTTGTTGAGTTAACATCCTAACTTGATGACGCCAGCTACAAGAACGGGCAAGACTCTTGTTTCAGGTCATTTCATGCATTTACATTTTTTTGCTTTGATTTTGATTTTATGTGAGTAAGTACCAAGCAAAAAAAAAACAAACAAAAAAAACTGAGGGAAGAAATGCAATGTCATATTTTGCCACAGTCATGAACACTTTTATAAAGCATTACACAATATAGAGATACTCTAGCTTTGATCTTTGGCAGCAGAAGTCAAAACATATGGCATATAATATAGATACATCTGTGTATGTGTGCAGATGTGTGTGCATTTTGAGAGAGATATTCCACTGAAAAATGTTTTGCCTTTTCTAAATTTTAAGTCTGTCGTTCCTGTGAGAAATGCAGCATAATTATCTGCATAAAAAGACAATTACTTACTAAAGTTTAATTTCTATGCCTCCTAAACTTGTTGTTAGATCATAATCTCAGAAAACTACTCAAAATTTTTGAAAGAATATTCATGATCCTGCCATATTATTAGAACTATCTACGTCCCTATACATATTTGTAAGATCTTCTACTGTCCAAGAAAATAGTTTATAACACACAACAGGAGAATTGATTTTTCCTTTTGTATAGTTATGTATCTTAGAGAGGTATCCAGAAATTCAAATTCTGTAAATAATGTCAGCAGAGAGCACCCCATGACCTAGGATGGTGCCTTATAGTTACCTTCTGTAGATTTCAGACCTGGGACTGAGTACTGAGACTGTCACAAACTAAGGGAAAGACATACACATTTATCAGTCCCATAAAGTGGTTACTGTTTTTTGTCTCTAGTTTCATCTCTTGCCTTTTTTTCCTGTTCATTAAGTGTTGTATTGTTGTTCCTCAAGCAAGAGGCTGCTGTAGGTTGTTCCAGCCATGAGAAGAGAGAGAGCAAAGATAATGTCTCCACTTTATCCAGCTCTCCTCCATACTCTTCTAGCCTACCTTACTTTTCAACATACTTTACAATAATTTCTGTTACAAATTTACATTTCAGTGGCATTTCACTGCCCCCAAAATAGTTCATTTATGACCAAAGACCTTACCATTTGGCAACCAGAAATGTTTCTGAACTATTAACAGTGATCATAATCAGTAGCAAGTACTGAAGTTTCTGCCTGAAACCAGACAAAGCACAACTGTACCCATTTACAGCCCAGAGTTGCAGCCAGTGAAGCACGTAAGAATTTTACTTGTCCTGACAAAGCAAGAAGAGGATAATATTCATGAACATTTATTTAGAATTTTCAATTCACTTAGAACAAGTTAATTATGTTTAAAAATAGGAAAGAAGATTATTAGCTGGGTTCTTCAATAAGCAAGCTAAATGTGAGGATGGATACAAACTACTTTGTTTAACAGAGAGAAAGGACATTTTTTCTGCGTCAGGAAAGCTGGATCTCAGGAAAGATAAAGACAAAATAAGTTACTGACATTGAAATTTCCTGAGAATAATCGGTTGTTCTAAGAAGCTTTTAACTAACAATCCGCAGGTTCAGATTTGCAGTAAAGCATCCTCTGCTTAAATAAAATAAAGAAGGACGGAGAGCTCCTAGAGTGTCTGATAGATATTTCATTCCCTAGAAAGAGGGCTGGGTGATGCAGAATTATGACATTTTCATACACAATTTAATTATGATACATACAAATAAAAATTACGAATCTATGAATCTCGAAAAAGATAGAAGGGCCAGGGTCAATAGCCCAAGTCATTAATTTAACAATTAACCGATTAAGGAAGTGTAATCAAAAGGGATTAAAAAAAACAACAAAACAAAAACAAACAACAAACCAAAGATTATGCATTGACAAGAGATGTGTCAGCTGAAAACTAAATACTACTTAAGAACATGACAAATCTACTAATTCTGACTTTAAATGCTTGCATACATATTAAATGCCATTCAAATATTTCAAACTGTTCTACATGCTTTTGAAAACTCATTAAAATCAGGACAACTTTTCATGCTCATTACAGTCCATTTTTGTTTAATTATTTTCTCGGACTTTGTTCATAATCAAAGTGAGATAAAAGCCAAACCAACAAGTGAGATGATAAGTTTGTTGCAAAGTTCTCTGGATAGAGCTTTCTGTCTCTGAAAAGCAATGGAGATTTGTTAAACACAGCCTACTGCAGGTCCCACGATACTGCAGATACTTTTGAAAAGCAAATAATAAGCCAACTTATTATCTATATCAGTAGGGGTTTTGTTTGGTTGGTTGGTTTGGGTTGTTTAATTTTTTGTTGTTGTTGCTGGTTTTGTTTGGTTTTGTTTTAAACAAAACCCAAACCTTCAGGCTACGGGTCATCACTATTTCTTTTCCTTTTCTGTCTGGTGATTGAAAGATTCTTAGGGTCATGCCATATTGACAAAATTAAATACAATCTACATGCACAAATATCAACAGTAAGTTACAGACTTGACAAAAAAGGTCAGAAAATTTAAACAGCTGTTAGTTCCCTCTTTCTCCACTTTCTAAGGTTCTGCTAAGAAACACTGAAAGTTACAAATCAGCAGCATTCATGGTAAGAAAGCCCTATACCTAATTATTAGCAGCTGAAAGGAGAATAACTTCAAGGTAATTCTGATGCTCAAGTCACATAAAGACTGTGCAATTTTTACAGTCTAGAGGAAATTGGATTTTCTGCTTCACAGGAAACACTGATGCTTCATATTGGTTTCCATCAGTTATTGAAATAAATGGATACACATATATGTTAATATATACATAATTATGTATTTATATATTATAAATCTAAAATTCTGAATAACAATAAAATTCAAGAAACATGATTCAAAAAGGGTGATACATTAAGGTTGTCATTTTAGACCACAAATTTTTCAGAGTACAAAATATTTTATTTTACTTTGTTATTTTTTTATGTTCTATTACAACTACATTGACTCCTGGGAGGCCTCAATCTATTTTAAATAAAGTATGCTTGACACCCTGGATAGACTACATTTGGTCATGTAGTTCCTTTTAATAGCTAACATCAAAATCTGCCTTACAGTAGTCATCTTCTTTAAGTCCTCCAATATCTCTTTGAGAGATCCGTTCCAGATCCTCAGTGACAGAATTTCCAGTTTAAATTTTTCCAAAGCAGCTATTGTCATTAATTTCCATTCCTCATTTAAAAAGAACTATCACATCTATTGGTCTTGCTTTAGCTATGACAAATAAGGCATGCTTTCAGCCTTGCCTTGAATAAAATAGCTTCTTCAATGTCATTCTGATCTTTCTTCTTTGCCCTTATTCCTGCCTAAAGTGATCACACTTGCATGTGCTTTCTTGAAAAACTACATGCAGTATCTCACATAAACTCTTATGAGGGTTTCCCTCCAACAGAATCCTAATGCATCCCACCACCATATTTTGTATTTCCCTAAGGAAAATTTTACTTTTGCAGGCATTGCAATTTCTATCATAAGGTCACTACAGAAAATTCCTGTTTAGCTCTAGTAATCTAAGGGACATGTAACTCCTCTAAGGTCCTGCCTAGGAAGCAGAAAAGGTTCTGCTGTGCAGGTTTTCTTAAAAGAAAAACATCCATTTCGTTGCTTGTTATGCTTAACCACACTCTGCCAACAGAGAGATCAGTTATTCTACAAATGTCTAAACTCTGTATCATAATGATAACATCAATCTATATAGCACTACTTGTGGGGGGAAAAATTGCTTAGCTATGTGCAGGCTCAATCTGTCATGGAGCTCACCCAGGAGCCACACCAGGTAGCACCTTGCTCTGCACAGCCCATTAAAACCATTCCTCTCACTGCAATTACTTTCTACTTAAAAAAATATGCCAACCCCACCCACCCCAAACAATATATAAACAGTGCAGGCAATGGCACCTGGAAGCTGAAAACTGACATTAGGGTACATTTAGGGTACCTTCTGGAATCCTGAATAGTGAAGTCCAGAGCATCCATCCATCCTCTCTCGAACTCTGCTTGGAGGAGCAAATAAAGAGAGGAATCAGAGAAAAGACACCGTGTGTAGGCCTATATAACTTACAACAGCTTCAGACTCTTCATAGTAAACTGTCCTTGCTCCCAGCACTATTATATGGTCCGAGTGCAGAATAGGTGGCTAAAAGTAAGTGAAGATAAATCTCAGTTCCCACAACTTCACTCCCAAGAACACATAGTAGAAAAAGATGTGTGTAATGAATGAGTGAAACTTGTACTGGGTAGGTCAGGTACAATTTATGCTTCTCTGTCTTGTTACCTTATTTCTTTTATTTTTAATTGTAAATTTGTCCCCCACACATCCAAAAAGTGGATTTCAGAAAACACAAAACTTCAGAGCAAATCTTTCTTTTATGCTCAGTTTGCAACTCTGGAGGAGAATTTGTCAAGTCATCCTAAAAACATTTTTTCAGGACTAGCTTCATGTAATTGCCAGAAGGGCAGAGGTAGAGCTCTTCAACAGATCAGATGTTTGAACACTCACACAGAAGTGGAAAATCAGGGCTAATCTCTCCTCTGCTTGAGGACAGCTGATGTCACTTCTTTCAGAAGACCATTTTAAAAGGTATCACAGGAGATAAGAGAAAAAGGCGAGGGGATAGCTAGACATCTCAATTGCTTATAACTGCTTTGCTTTGTAAAGATAATTAAAGTATTCATACCAGGAGAGAAATCTTCCCATAGGAGTGCACTTATTGTCCTGACCAGCAGACTAGAAAGTCATCCTAGGATATCTTCAGGTTATATAAGTGATTTATAAAAAAATAATTGTTCCATTATAACTAAAGACATACCTCTAAGTTCTCTTAAGAAAGAGGACATTCAGTTCAAGCTATTCTTTGTCTGATCAGTAGAAGGAATTTCACCCAAGGGCTTGTACCAAAAATAAACATTTTGTTTTGTACCACACTGTGCTGGTCCCAAAAGCAACCTGTGTTTCCATGTCACTTTTTCCCTACCTAGGATTGTAAAAGATTTCAAATTCAGTCAGTTCAAACCTCTGCTGAAGCTTTTTACAGTCCAGTTACCAGCCTGAAAAGTTATACAGCCTTTCTATTCACCTTTCCTTCCTCTCTTTTCATTCCATTCTTCACTCTTGCCTATCACCTCCATGAAGACATGTACTAAATATCTTAATACAAAAGAAAGGAAAGGAGAGGAAGAAAAAAAAATGGAAGATTACTGGGAAAAGAAAAGCTGTGAACAGAGAGAAAAGCAGAGAGAAAAGCAGAAAGAAAGTGGGAAGAGTGGAGAGGAAGGGTGGCATTAAAAGAAATGCTTGATGAGCAGGTTAGTGAGACAGGGTTCTGGGAAGTTGAATGAGTGGCAGAAATTAAGACAACAGCAGAATAGGTCACTGGGTGGTAGCAAGTGGGCAGACAAACTTAGTTCAAACACAGCTAACTAACCCAGGAGTAGTTAACAACAAACAAAGCAAGATTCCCAAATAATTTTCTTCTAAAATACTAAGCATATGGAATTTTAAATACAGAAGCTCATATATATAGTTATAAGAGAAAGGCAGATGGGATCAGGGGAAATCAGCAGTGACCTACACAGTTGGAGACCATACCAATGATGTTTTTTAACACCATATATATCCATGAAGTTTTACACGTCAGGCACACAACCTGAACACTTTCAGAACTGAAAGGTTTGCAGAGCAAGTGCTGTATCTGTTCACCCGCTGCTGCTCTGATGGCAGTGTAGGTGCTTCTAGCTGGGTCAGATGGCATCGCAACCACCTTGCAGAGGTGATGAATTTCTGATGATATTTCTCTTTCTCTTAGAAAACTAATATATTGATTACCCATGAGAAAAGGAGCAGGAAATTGATCTTTACAGCAATAGGTGGCTTAACTGGCAGATACCAGTGGTGTCTCCTTTGATGATTTTGAAGAATCCTGCTGACAGGATCCCAAAGCTGGTTCCCTTGGCAACCACAGATGATGCATGACTGTATTATGTTTGATTGTCCAAACATCATTTCAGCTCCTCCCTGAGATTTAGTTCTTGTTTGTTTGTCAAGCCTGTGTCTCTGAAAAGCATGTTCCCATGAAAGACTCCCAAAATTAATCCTCCACCTATTTCTGAGTAAAACATGTCCTTTCACTCATAGAGATTTACACTTTCAATCAAGCAAATGAGATTGGGTCCCTCTCCAGATTTCACTGCCAGGACAAGTGAAGTTCTTCCCAGGAGGGATAAAAGAGAATTTGTCACAAGAGCAAAAGTTATCCACTGCAGCCCATCAGGTGGAGGGAAGGAATGACAGATTAATATTGATCTTGCATAAAGTGGAAAATGGAATATAGACGATGTGTCTTTCAATTTAGGTTAAAGAACCAAGCAGAAAAACTGCTCAGGGTATGCTTTAGGCCATGGAGTATGGGACCTAATTAGCAATTAAGAGGGCATTGTGATAAAAAGACAATATGAGTATTAATGAATATCAGACAGCCTTGCAGGATACAAATAACAAACAATATGATCCTAGAGGAGGACTATTTCATAGAAGCAAGAAGACCAATATGAAGATGTCACCAAGTACTTTGGCCTTTTTCCAAGTGGTCTGTCACCAGGTCCCCTGCCCCATTCAGCAGTGTGTCCATATTTTCCTTAGTCTTCCTTTTGTTGCTGATATACCTGTATGGAAGCCCTTCTTGTTGACCTTCATGTCTCTTGCCAGATTGAACTTCAGGTGGACTTCGGCCTTCCTAGCCCTGTCCCTCCACACTAACACTGTGTGTCTACACTTCTGTGTCACCTGACACCAATTCCATCTCTTGTATGCTTTCTTTTTATATTGAATTTTGTCAGGAGCTCTTTGTTCATTCTTGCAGGCCTCCTCACACCTTTGCCTTGCTTCCTGCACATGAGGGTGGACCATTCTTGAGACTGGAAGATGTGGCCTTGGAAAATCGACCAGCTCTCTTAGTCCCCTCTTCTTCTCTCCAGCACCATATCCCACACTATCCTTCCAAGCACATCCTGAACAGGCACAAGTCTGTTCTCCTGAAGGCCAAGGTTGTGATCCTGCTTTTTGCCTTGTTCCTTCCTTTGAGGATCCTGACCTCCACCACCTCATATTCACTGTGGCCAAGGCTGCTGCCCCCAACCATCACACCCCTAAACAATTCTTTCTTGTTTGTAAGAATCAGGTCCAACAGAGCACCTCCCCCTCATTGACTCCTTGATCACCTCTGTTAGGAAGTTGTCATCTGTGAACTCGGAAACCTCCTGCCCAGCTATATTGTCCCTCCAGCAGATAAGCAGGTGGTTAAAGTCCCTCATTGGGATCTGGGTTATCATACCTTCATTGCATTCTTAACCTCCAGATGGTGGTTCTATCAAGGGGTAACAGTACTTTGCTCCATGTTAGCAAGGCCAGACTTTTTAAGAAAACACATTGCTTAAAATTTCCTGTTGCTTTGTTCAGAGACCCGAATCCATCTAAGTACAGGTATTTCTCTGATGCAGTAAAATATAATCCTGTGGTTTAGATACTTCATTAGTCAGTGGTTTTATCCTTATCTGTGTATTTAATAGTATGGATGGTCTTTTCTTCCATGAATTTCCCCAATTGCTTTTAAACCAATTCATACTTTGGCATCCACAGCATCCTTTGGCACAGAATTCCACAGCTTAATTAAGAGTGGTTTGAAACAGCACTTCCTTTTGTTTCTTTTAAAACCTCTCATAATTTCATTTGATCCTTTCCACTTCTTGTTTTATAATAAATCATGAATAATTCTCCATTTTTTTGGATATAGTTATTTAAAAAGGCGTCCTCAGATCTTTATCCAAGCTAAATGCTACTACTTCTGTGTATCTTTATTCACTCTTTATAGTTTCTCTTATAGCTCTTCCATACCTCTGGTAATCTTCAAGTCCCTTCTTCTTACCTTTTCCAAATTATTATATTACCTTTGAGATGAGGGGATCAAAACATAGTGTAACATCCAACATTTAAGAGCATCACAGAGACATATATGCCGACTTACAGCAGTGCTTCTTGGTTTTCACTTTCTTTTCATCCATTCCAGAAAATTCCTACATGCTTTTTGACAATCTCTGAGCACCAAGTTGGTGTTTTAATGACACTGAGACCTCTTCCCTTGAGTGGTGAAGGTTAATACAGAGTTTCTCAATGATGTAGTAACTAGGGCTGCATTTCCTTTTTCTGCCTTGAGTTTCACTTGCCTTGAATTTCATCTGCCATTTTTTACCCAGTCATTAAGATATCAGGATAGTGAAATCATTCTGCAGTTCCTCAAAGTTGAGGTTTTTTTACTGTACTATATCATTTTGTATCATCTAAGTTTTGTCACCTAATTGTTCATCACTGTTCCAAATAATTTATGAATAGGTTGGAAAGGACTTTTAGCTTCCCTAGATTAATCTGTTAAGTAGGAGTAATTTTGAACTGTGTGTTCATCTGTCCTCGTGTACTGTCTTTCAACCTTTATAATTACTAGACTATTGCTGGCTGCATCACTGTGTTTTGACAAAGCCCCTCCTTTCTCTATGGTCTCCATTTTTTCCAAAAAAAGTCAGGTAGTTTCTTATAAAATGAAAACCTTCTTCCCAATATCACTTTTTTCATCCTGAGCTACACTCAGGATTCTTATCTCCTCTTTAACAGCTTAAACTTTGTGTCTAGAACCTCCCTCCTTCCTGCCGCCTCTCATCTCACTGATATATAGGGTCATGGCAGCTATGTCCTACTCAAGAGGAGGTCACAATGTGGTCCTCAGTAACACCTGAGGATATACGCAGAAATATCTAATAAGCAAATCTGTCCACTGCCGTAACCCAATTATCATTTAAACTCTTACTCTGCCATAGTGTACCCTAGTACAAAACCCACAAATCTGTTACCTGGTATAAACATTCATTGTACAATCCTACTTCAGCTCAATGCTCTCTGCCTCAAATAATCTTTCTCTGTTGCTACAAGCTTAGAAATAAAAGTGTACTATGATGTTATCCTGTATGTTTTCAACATACAGGAGCTCAGGAAAACAAGTGGGTAAGTGAACCACACTGGCACAAACATCAGTATTTTGTGAAGACCACTTCATGTACCAGATGTCATTACCATTCATGATGGCAGGTAACCAGGCCCCTGTTATGCTCCATGCCGAAAACTCTGAGCCTTGCTTCCCCACACCAGACATGCATACTTTTTTTCAACTTCTATGTAGACTCCCTTCTACATTTCAATTTGGAGAGGGATGGAGGAAGAACAGACTGAAAACGGTAGGTTGGTGGTTTATTATTCTTTTAAACCACCAAGTTTCCCCTTTCCCCTGCCTGCCCCTCTCCCTCCAAAGGTTAGTACATTTGGCCTCCACAAGTTCCTCCTCCCCAACTCTCCTAAATCTTGGCTTACTCAGTTTTATAGCTTTACTAGTGCTGGGGTCTAATAGTTCATGAGCTTTCTAGCCAGCAGGCTTCATAGCCACTCTGCTAAGACTAGAGGTTGCAATATCAATCTTTTGTTCATACACTTGTGGACAGGGATTTAAATTAAATGTATGCTCTAGAACACACTTGGCAATGATTTATCCTTAATGCAGAACAGTAGGTATGATCAGGTACAAATCCATGCATTTTACTATGAAGTGAGAAAACAAACTTCTGACTGCATGCTGAAGTACCGTATGCCATTTATTTCACTTTTCTACTGAAGAAACTTTAAAGATTAGCAAAACAAAATTTCATCCTGCTAACCAGTATCTCAATCTCATCCCAAATACCAGCTGTATTACGAATCATCACAGCAGCATCGTATTCCTAGAAGAGCTGCCACAAAGACAGAAAATGAATAAATTAGTATCTTTGCTGTTTTGTGTTGTTGCTACTGTTGCCCCACTCCATTAGGGAAGACATCAAAGCACACAAAAGAAATCTTATTAATTGTTACTCCCAATCCCTTTCAATATAATTCATCCTTTTTCATGCACTATATAACCTTTGTCCTATAGTGGCTTACATAGTTAACACCAAGAGCATATCAATATGGAGAAGTCATACCACTATGGTAGAACTCATCAAATGAATTTCAAATAGCTCTAACAGAAGATTTTTACTTTTCCATTCCTAGTGTCTTTGTCAATTTTCATTTCATTCTGCTTTGTCATTTTGCTCCTCTGCTGACTTTTAAAATCAACATTTTGTTTCCCTTTGTCTTGAACTTGTTCGGGATTAAATAAAGTAACACACTTGATCTGTACAGCGCATAATATATAGGGTTCATAAACATTGACATTTCAAGAGTTTTCGAAGTTGCAGTCAAGCAAAGAGAGCTCTTCAAATACCTGCTTTGACATTGCTTCTGTTTCTCAGTGACAGCACACAGTCTGCCAGGCTCAACACCCATGGTACACCTATTTCAGACT
This sequence comes from Haliaeetus albicilla, assembly GCF_947461875.1. Taxonomy (NCBI): domain Eukaryota; kingdom Metazoa; phylum Chordata; class Aves; order Accipitriformes; family Accipitridae; genus Haliaeetus; species Haliaeetus albicilla. The sequence continues at coordinate 21,527,969 of NC_091488.1, forward strand.
AAAGGGAGAAGATTTAAAAAAGTAATTTCATTTAAAAAGTCATTTCATGTATATAGCAAAAATTGAAAGCAGGAAAGTTAAGGAGATGTCTGTAGAACAGACTCCATGTTGCTAGTTGTTCTTTCATTCCATCAGAAATGGAAAGTAGTTTGAAGTAAAATTGTATTTACAGAGTTGAGAAAGTACTATACAGTTAAAAAATTGGCAAAGAGCATTACAGAATCCATCAAAAGACAGATGTTGATAAAGAATAGCAGTGTAAGTAGCATTCTCTCCATCTTGAGCTTAGTATTATATATCATTATTTTATAATGGAATCTGTGCATATTTGCTGCTAATGAATGAATAAGGATGTGAAACTATTCTCTGTTCTCTTCCCTATTCCATAGTAGGATATCTAAATTAATTTCAAATCCTGAAACTAATACTATGATAAAACCAAAACAGCAATTCATAAGACAACCTGTAACCTATTCTTTGCACTTTCCTGGTACTCACCCTTAAATTAAATTAAGAGCAAGAGAGAAGTTGTCCACTAAGAAGGATTATTTTGTTTGGTAAATGTAAACAAAGTAAACAATTTCAGCTATGCTAGTGTCAGATAGAGACATTATTAATGAATAACCAATACTGGGAAAAAAAAATTAAAAAAGCAATATTTGCATACCTGCTGTCTCAGTCAAGTTCAGTAATCCTTTTCCTTCTTATCTTACTAGAGAATTGCATGCTAGCCAACTCATTTTATAAAGAAGAACAGCAAAATTGTGTTTTGGGCAAGCAAGATTAAAAGGTAACAATTGTATTCTACAATGAAAGAGCATTAGATCTTGTAGGACTCATTTTCAAATATGTTATATGGACTTCTAGTTAAACAGAGATGTTGTTACATGTATTCATTACATGTATAAAACTATTTTAAACAGTTTATCAGTTGTCAGTCACTGATTTCTATCACTAGGCTACTAAATGAAGTGAAAAGTAGTATGGATGCTTATTGCATGCATAAAACTGAACAGTCGTCTCTTTTAGAATTTGGGGATCAAGTATCTTGTGATGGGTTGACCCTGGCTGGATGCCAGGTGCCCACCAAAGCCATTCTATCACTCCCCCATCCTCAGCTGGACAGGGGAGAGAAAAAATATAACAAAAAGCTTGCGGGTTCAGATAAGGACAGGAGAGATCATTCACCAATTACCGTCAAGGGCAAAACGGACTCAGCTTGGGGAAAATTAACTCAATTTATTACAAATCAACCAGAGCAAAGTAATGAGAAATAAGACCAAATCTCAGAACACCTTCCCTCCACCCCTCCCTTCTTCCCAGGCACAACTTCACTCCTGGATTTCTTCACCAATCCCCCCTAGCGGCACAAGGGGGATGGGGATGGGGTTTCACACGTTATTTTCTGTCACTTCAATCCTCCTCAGGGGGAGGGCTCATCACACTCTTCCCCTGCTCCAGTGTGGGGTCCCACCCACGGGAGACAGTCTTCCATGAACTTCTCCAACTTGGGCCATTCCCGCGGGCTGCAGTTCTTCACGAACTGCTCCAGCATGGGTCCTTCCCACGGTGTGCAGTCCTTCAGGAGCACACTGCTCCAGCGCGGGTCCCCCCCGGGGTCACAAGTCCTGCCAGAAAACCTGCTCCGTGGGCTTCTCTCTCCACAGATCCGCAGGTCCTGCCAGGAGCCTGCTCCAGTGCGGGGTTCCCACGGGGTCACAGCCTCCTTCGGGAACCCACCTGCTCCGCTGTGGGGCCCTCCACGGGCTGCAGGTGGATATCTGCTCCACCGTGGACCTCCCTGGGCTGCAAGGGGGACAGCCTGCCTCACCATTGTCTTCACCACGGGCTGCAGGGGAATCTCTGCTCCAGCGCCTGGAGCATCTCCTCCCCCTCCTTCTTCACTGACCTGGGTGTCCGCAGGGTTGTTTCTCTTACATGTTCTCACTCCTCTCTCTGGCGGCTGTTTCTCCCCATCCCAACTTTTTTTCCTTCTTAAAAATGTTGTCACAGAGGCGTTACCACTATTTCTGATTGGCTTGGCCTTGGCCGGCAGCGGGTCCATCTTAAAGCCGGCTGGTATTGGCTCTCTCTCGAACACAGGGGAAGCTTCCAGCAGCTTCTTACAGAAGCTACCCCTGTAACCCCCCCCTGCTACCAAAACCTTGCCACACAAAACCAATACATATCTTTACCTGAATCAACAACATATCACAGCAAAAATATGGAATGAGTGCATAATCTTGTACCAACATATTAGTATATCAAAGTTATTACACTAAAAGGCATAAAGACTTACTTTTTACAAGTAGGTGAATTTATTGGTTCTTCCTCTGTTCTACAAATTCATACTGAGACAAAGTTATTTAGTAGGAAAATTTATAGCAGTTATTCTACTAGTCACCCAACTATAATAGCCCTTTTACAGCTGGTGAGCCTCCAACATAACCATCTTTATCCCGTACCTTTCTCTTCTATTTTCTTTCCAAAATAGCTAAACCAGCCATGAAATAACAGATTGAAATCTTTTAAAGAATAAGCGTACACCAGAATAAGGTGCAATGAAAAGACATATCATCCTAGAAGGAATAGCAAGCATTCATTTAAAGTTTGGAGCCGTCACCAGTCTCCTTCTTCCCTATGTACTGTGAGAGACCCAGAATATCCTCAGGTGGGCTGCAGGAGTCGTGATGGCTGAAGGCTAAAGGGAGCAAGAGAGGAAACGTGGTAACTTTGTCTCTACTGAGCTAAAAAGGACAAGAGAGAAAAACAAAGAAAAAGGAAAAAAAGAGGAGAAATTATATCCTCATTGATTTTCTGTATAATATTTATGTCTGTTTATAAGCTTTTTACTTTTTTAAGACTCACAATTCCCCCATTCCCTAAGATAAATCAAAGTCAAACAGAATGAGACTGCTATAAAAAATTATTTTAAAAAATTTAAAAGTTGAATATAGTACAAGATCTGGGCAATGTAAAAGACAGCAAATTCTGCTTCTCTTCAGATCCATGACCCAGTAAGTAGGAATCTGCAGTGGAGTAAGGGAAAAAATGCAGATACGAATAGAGGAGACTGTTGAAGGAAATAAAATTTACTGATAGTGACTCTAACAGAGTATCCACTGGTTTCATTTGAATTTGAGAAATCTTAAATTACAATAACATTTGAACAGGCATTAGAGCAATTCAGATAAATCATCTGAAGAGAATGCACTGTTGCCCCCTTGTAGTTTGAGTGAACAGCAAGCCATTCTGTTTTAATTCACCATTAGCATTCAGAGTAAATACAGAAAAGGTTTTAATTCAAAATATGCACAATCACACACTTACAAACTATCTCAAGTAAGTATTTTAATCTGGATTCAAGACAGGAGACAGCTTGTAGAAAGAAAAAGATTATGAAGATAGAGTCTTCTGCAGTTAAATTGTCCCATTTCTACTAACTTTGTATTGGCTCTGATGGAACCATTATGTATGTTTCCAGCAGCTTCCTGGTCAGTCCTCTAGCAGTGAAAGTAGGCAGATTACTGAGAAAAACAGTCGATAAAATAAATAATGAAGAGGAAATTATTTAATTCCTTGCTTGAAAAGGTGATTATTTTTAGATTACTTAGATTATTTTTTAGAACAAGCGCAATAACAACAGTTTTACTTCATGCCTATGGCTCAATTCAAATCATATTTGCTTTCTTCCTATCAAGGATTCATTAAATCTTTGACTACATGAGGTAATTATTTCAGGGAGATTTCCTAAGACACACAGAATGAAACAACTGATTAAACAATTAGTTATTTGTTGTTAAAGGCCAAGTTCTGAAGACAGACAAAAGGAAGACCACAATCTGAAATCTATTCAAAAGCTTTCCAACTAAGAACTGATTAAATAGATACAATATACAAAAGTCATGCACATTCTCCTATGTCCGGTTTTGTTTCAATGGTTACAGCTTAGTCCAGTTAAAAATTCAGTGTGGCCTGAATACCTCTTAAATAATAAATAGGAAACAGCTTTCTAACAAGAGCTCTGTGTTTTTCTCTCTTTTCTAAGAGAATGACTCCCATTTTGAGCTCGCTTTGCTCATAGTATCTAGATATCTAGACACGTCTACAGCTACGATGTCTGGGGTTCAATAGCGCATACTGCAGAAGTTCAGTTAGAAATAGTGTAAATACATTTCCCACTTCAATGCACATTATTTGAATTTCTTCCCTAAAACAAATGAAATGGGAATACATTTGTTTAAACCCTTAAGAGTGTTCAAAAAATACAGACACCTATTTTTGAAAGTGCTGAAGAACTGGATTATAGTACCTAAATAATGTAAAAGTCTGAAGTCACTACATGAAAAAAATTCAGAAACCTATAAGTTCAGTCTTTTGTCTTTATTTCCATGGTCTTTGCTTTACAAAAAGAAAGTACAGCCAAAAATTACCTTGTAAAACAGAGCCAGAAGTCCACACTACAATTGCACTCTTTGTAGTGAGCCACTCCAAGTTCTATCTGGCTCTATCGCACCATATTTCAGATGCTTTACCTGGGAAGATTCTAGAAGAAGTCATGGGATAGACAGAACAGTCCCAATAGCACAGCGTCTCACCAAAAAACAAGCGTGCTTAACTGAACTAATAATTCAGTACTTAAAGTAGACATTGGGAATAGATTTCTAAATAATTTTTTTCTAATATAAAAAATTGAAATAAAAAATAACTAACTATAAACTCCTTCTTTGATGATCACAGCACAAAATGAGATGCTGAGAGGAAGTGAAAAGAGTAGAAACCTTTTCTTTTTCTCTTGCCCTTCAGCATCCAGAAGGATCCTGGAATACATATTCCAAACAACTATCTGTGAGCAACTAGAAGATAATACAGGAATGAGAGTCAAGATAAGGTTTTTTCTACAGCATCTTAACAGGCCTTATAAATAAAAAGTATCTTGACACTATGCCTCTTCAGTATAGCAAGGCTTTTGACAGTCTTGTGATATTCTGAGAAACACATTGGCTAAACCACTGTAGATTAAACAGTTTCTTGTAGAAAACTTATCACCAGAGTAGCTAGCAAAGATTCACAGTAAAAATAGAACAAACTAAAAAAAATGTGTTGAATGAAATCAGCCAAGTGTCTGTCCTGCATTCCGTACTTCTCAATGCTTTCATTAATGAGCTAGATAATGAGGGACCTTTCTTGAATTTGAAGGCAATATGAATACAGGAGGTAGGAGAAAGGTGCACAAAGTGCTTTCAGTGCTGCCAGGAAGGATGTGATTTAAAAAAATGCTCTTGACTAATTGAAGCAATACCCTGAATTATGTAGGATGTAATTCTGTAATGGGAAGAGAAAATTGTTATTAGGTAAGAATCATCAGCTGTGCAAATACAAGCACTTAGCCACGAAATAGCAGGTCTATAGAAAAAGATGTGTGGGTTATAAAAGGAGATTTATTTGAAGACTGGGGAGACATGATAACTGTACCCAATATGTGCTAAAAGCTTCCATAATAAAAAAGACATCCTATGTTCTCTGCATTCACTCAAGATAGGACAAGAAGTAATCAAGTTAAACTGTATTAAGGAACTTTCATTTTAGATGGTAGTTGAAAAAAATTCTAAAAGTAAAAATCAACTTAGGGGTTCTTGAATCTCCCACTACTGGTAATTTTTAAGAACAAAATAGATAAGAGACGTTTTGTGTGGATTTGACCCTGCCTTGGAGGAGCGAGTTAAAGCCAATGACCTCTTGAGGTGACTCTCAGCCTTGTCTTCTGTGATTATCAGCTAACCTCTCTGTCCTCAGCCCTGCACGTTTCAGTCGGAGAGAGCTCAATCTTTCATTTCACTGCCAGTTCAATCTCAATCTTTTTCCTAGCTATGAACTTGCAATGTGCTGAAATAGTTTCAAATGCCCTGTTTATGTTATTTGTCTTTCTGGTGCATATTTAATGGCCACTGCCACTAATAGTATGCAACAACATCTTATGATTACAGTCTCATAAGAGCGAAGTGCCAAGAACTTTAACAGCTTTAAGCATAGGATCAGCAAAGAGCTGTCACTCTTTCTTCCATCATTTTTATTTTTGTAAAATATGAGATAAAATTCTCCTGCCTCACTTGATGTATGTCATCAACTGCAAAATCAGAGCTAACCGCAGTTTTCATACCCTGCAAACCAGCATGTCAGGAACTGAGTTGCAGTCATCAGTTAAATTAGCTCCTAGCATGCTGGGCTGCTATGCTCTCATATTATTAATTTTTCATAAACAGAAGTTGTTTCAAAGAAAACAAGCTATGCTAACTTAGAATAACTCCTTAGTGTCTTCTTTTTCTGTCTTAAGATTTTGCATTAGTAGCTTGCATGCTCCACTGCTTGGAACACTTTAAAACCAGGGATATGGTTAGATTTACGTGGAAGACCTCTATATGCCACTCAGCTAGCTCTTCTTAAAGGGAAATTGAAATGGTATGACATGACTTTTTGTCACCTTGCTGATCATATCAACTGTTGTCGTATATGCTCACTAATAAACATTTTTAAATGTTTAATTATGGACATGCCAATCAAAACCATAGTTACAGATAAATAACTTTTGCACTTCAGGCTAAGAATGTATAACCTACATTAAGTATAAACCTAACTAATTCTCCCAAAATGTCAATCCATAATCTCGGCAGACATATATTTTCTAAGCTTTTTGTACTTTTCAGTATGTGAAAGACACTGACATGCTGGAGCACATGCAGCAGATGACCACCAAGACAAGTGGGCACCAGATCTCATGACGTACAAAGAAAGACACAAACCTGAATTTGTTCAGCTTGGAGAGGCTCAGGGTAGAGCTTATTGCTCTCTACAACAGGAGTATGTTGTGAAGAAGGATCCAGACTCTTCTCAGAGGTATGCAGTGGAAAGAAGGGAGGCAATGGGCACAAGTTGGAAGACAGGAAATTCTGACTCAATCTAAGGGAGAATCTTTCACCACAAGAATGGTTGAAAAATGGCCGAAGTTGCCTAGAGACACTGTGAAAACTCCATCCATTGAGATACTCAAAGCTTGACAGGACAAGACTGATCGACTTGATTAAAATGGGCCTGCTTTGAGCAGAGGTTTGGGCTAAAGGCCTCTGAAGGTCCCTTTTGACCTACATTATTCTTTGATTTTATGCTGCATTACATGCTTTTATTACATATAATAGTCCATTCGAATTTCCTGTGTACTTTAACTCCCTGAAGTCTTGTGAAAAGGCTTTCACAAATGTGTTAAGGTGGAATGCCTGGTTTTGACCATTTGCCTTCATAAGAAAAAAATTCTCATTTAGTTGTGCCTGTTGAGACCTGTTCTGCCAAAGGGCTATATGCTGAAGTAGTGCCTTTCAAAATAACTTGTCTCCTAGGTTTTTCCTATCTTTCCAAGGAGTTTTTCTGCCACATAGACAATTTGTGAGCATCCTACTTCTCCTTTTTGTCTTTCCATAAGATTAAAAATCTCATATTTGGGTGCAATCTTCTATTGTAAGAACTATTTGCCTTCAAATATCTTGAGAATAAAGGAAGGGGATGGGTGCCTTCAAATAAGCTTTGTTAATGATAATTCCATTACTGATAAACAATGAAAGGTGGGAACATCAGGTTCAAAAAGTGCAGTTTTTCAACAAATTGTCAACCCTGGAACGTTATTCATCAGTCTCATCTGAAAATGAGTAATTACAAATAAATAGTACTGAATCTAAAAGATTGCATCTAATCACTGAGAAAAGTTATACTGCAGTTTATGAGGTTTGACCTTTCAAAAATAGTCTTACAGCACAATGGAAAATAATACATATAAATAAAATTTACACCATTTCTCCAGAGAATTCCTTGCACAATACAATACAAATAGAGTGTATTTAAAGAGAAAATTGATTTTACTATATATATAATCTTGAGATGAAAATACACCAAATAAACCACTGTAGTACAAAGATGCTGAAGACTTTATGGTCTCCAAATCTGAAGATGTTTATGCAACATTCAGTTTCAGTTTTCTAGGCACACTGTAAAACATAAACATTTATCAGTGTTACAGTATTAAATAGCCTTTTTCACAGCTCTGGAAATGTTCCTCATTCTTTTTGAAGATCACTTACTGCATTGCGATTCTTGCCTAGCACACCTGATTTTTACTGTTTTAGAATCTAAGATATGCAGATGAGAAAGTATGCAGCAATTAAGTAATTCTGCATATTTTTTAAAACCACAGATACAACCTTCTGTCAGCAAAATTCTGGAGATGATGCAGTTTGCAATGAAGTTAACTTAGCTAGACATGCATGAAGATCTCAGACACCCTTAACTGCAATTCACTAGTAACAGATTTTACTTCAAAGCTCAACTTAGCCCATTGAATTTTGTAGCACTTCCTAAATTGGATTTTCCAAGAAACCTAAGGGATTTAATCATCTGTCGCCCACTGAAACAAGAATGGAACTGTGCTAAAAGAACAAAACCATAAAACATATTTAGGAACTTGGTGATGCAGACAGATACGTTTAAAAGGGATTTGAAAGAGACTTTAGGCCCTCCTGGAAGCTGCACATGGGGCTAGGATTCATAGCAATGCAGATGTACTAAGGGATTGCTACTCTAACCTAAAAATTCAGATCCTTGGAACCTTGCTGAGCTGCCATATAACCCTGAAAATATCTGAAACCTAGTATTGCAAACATAATAAAACAATAAAGTTGCCATAGTACCTAAATTATCTGTTTCTTGACAAATGCAGCATGGTCCAGTTAGTCACTTCATCTAAACCTGGAGTTCACACCCTGCTGCTGCCCAACTGCAGATGAGCACTGACTACCATAGCATATTATAAGATGCACCCCAAAGTATCTGTTGTTGCTCCAAGCAGCAGAATTCAGGGAAAGGAGAGAGAAAACACACCATCACTTAGAAAGTAGATAATAATAAACTAGAGACAGCCTGTCTGAAAACTTTCTTAACTGTGGTAGTCTTCTTTCAGTAGAACAACCTCCCCATATTGGCAGGGCTCACACGGCTGACAATGGTCAACAGAGGGAAGAGACAAAAAAGGGGTTAGGAAAAAACAGTGGAAGTCCTTCCAAATCATCCTTTTGGTCTCAACTGTTTTAAATAAACATCTTATTTCAAATATATTCCTAAGGAACATATTCAAAAGCAAGCAAACAAACAAACAAAAAATTCTTTTTAGTATGTCTAGGATAGCTCAGTAAAGCATAACTGTTCCCTCAGAACATCTATTCAAGTACAGGGTTACTTTGATAGCTGGTACTTAATGGAAAACTGTATGTCAAATTACATGGGAATCACATAACAGAAAAATACCATTCCTTACAAAACTGCTCTGAAAGAGAGGAACCTCAGGAACAGAGGAAATAAATTATATGGTATTTAACATCTATTTGCTCTAAGTCTGACTGTTTACTATTGCTCAGTTTGGATTTTTGGATAGCTGCTTGTCAGATTTATACTTGTTTCAAAATAAAGGGCAGCTATTTCAGCTCTAGGGAGGAATAGAAAATTTTTGCTAGGTATTTTCTTTGTAATCCTCAAAATGATTACTTGAATAACTTTATGCTCAGCTATCAAGGCACTTAGTATGTACAAAATACAGCACAGTTTTCTCTAAATAACCAACTGACATACTTGTGGACTTCAATATCTTTTTGAAATAGCCTTGCTTTCAGAGGATTTTCAGTACAACATGATCGATTAAGCTTCCCTCAAAATTAAAGGAAAAGAAAACAGTAAAATTGTACACCAGTGAGTCACTGTATGTGTAACTGTTTTACCTTGAAATCTCTTTAGATACAGGGTAGAGACAACAGGTAGGGAAGGTTGTAATAATGACAAGTAGTCTGTCTCTTCCTCCTGTTTCCCTGCAAATCTAGAAAAGGCAGCGTGGGTTTTTTTTGCTTTATATTTGCTCAAGTCAGATTTAGAGCTGAGATTTTGCCAATGCTTGGGAAAAGCAAAAGTGTGAACAAACACTACTCCACAAGTTTACTGGAAGTGCTCTGTATTTCCATGTCAAAGAGCAAATTCAATCACCATTTTAATCTCCTATATTCACAGGCCAGAGAAGACAAATACACCTCAGGGCAATACATTCACCCCCAGGTGAAAGTTGGAGAGTTGTTTCACGTCAGTCAAAGCAACCTCACCAGTTGTCTCACCAGAGACATTCTGAAGGGATGTCTCTCACACTGTCTTCAGGCACCAATGTGACATGAGAACACAAGATCATTGAAAAGAGTTGAGGGAGCAAAGAGTCTCCCAGCTCGGTGCAGAAAGTAATGATCTTTATTAAGAACCTGTTTCAAAAAAGTACTTTACACATGCTCATCTACCTGGCATATATATAATTTTGATCCAATCACTAAGTCACTCCAAGCTCAGCCTTCAGGGTCTGAACATAATCTAGGCACTCATTTTGCTAAGTTCCCTCCTTCTAGAAGCTGAAACCCTTCAACTCAGGAGTTCACTGCATGGGAGAAGCAGCAGCTCCTCATGCTCTTTAACTTGGTTTAACTCCACATATTAACTCTCAGGAGAATTGTGCAGCTGCACAATACGTATGCATGCAGCACTTCTTAACAGTTGTTCCTAGACATGAGATGGCAGACAGGTCTAGACACAATAATAAACCTTAAATTCTTTCATTTCCTTAGCAATGCACTTACGTGAGGTTCACTGGTGCAGAAAAACCATTCTCAACCTTCAAATCTCCTGAATCATGAAATTACCTTATCCAGCAGAGGTGTGTAATGCTACATTTTAAACAGGGTCCATAACACTGAAAACAGTGTTGTGAGTAATAGAAGAGGCTAGGGAACTTTCCATGTCTTTCTGACCCATTTGAGTTTCCACCCTTCCAGTGTGTAACATTGTACATTTTTTGTTGTTGTTTTTGCTGCATACTTCAGGAATTTTTCACGTTCCCAGCTGTGGTAGGTTGACCCTGGCTGGGTGCCCACCAAAGCCGCTCTATCACTCCCCCTCAGCTGGACAGGGGAGAGAAAATATAACAAAAGGCTCATGAGTCAAGATAAGGACAGTTTAAGAAAGTGAAAGCAAAGGTCGCATGCGTGAAAGCAAAGGAAAACAAATGATGTTATTCTCTACTTCCCATCAGCAGGCAATGTCTAGCCACTTCCTGGGAAGCAGGGCTTCAGTACGTGTAGTAGTTGCTCTGGAAGATGAAAATGCCCCCCTTCCGTCTCCCTTCACTTAGCTGTTATATCTGAGCTGACGTCATATGGTATGGAATATCTGTTTGGTTAGTTTAGGTCAGCTGTCCTGGCTATGTCCCCTCCCAAGATCTTGCCCAGCCCCAGCCTGCCATTGAGGGGAGCAAAGATGTTGGAGAGACAGCCTTGATGCTGTGCGAGCACTGCTCAGCAGTAGCCAAAACACTGGTGTGTTATCAACACCCTTCTAGCTACCAGTGCAGAGCACAGCACTACCAGGGATGCTATGGGGAGAATTAAATCCATCTCAGCCAGACCCAATACAGTCAACACACATTTTCTTCCCTCTATGAAGACTTTTCATGATCTATTACATTTTCTTAGAGACAGTAGAAAATTATAAAACTACTGTGAGTTGTTTTTTTTTTTACTCCAGGATGTCCAGACAGAAAATATCTGAAGAAGATAAAAACAATGAGAAAATATTTACACCAGTGTCTCTGGAAAGGTTGAGCAGGGTGTGGAGAGGGGCTAGAGACAGTCGGAAAGGGATGAAATTGTTCAAGTTTGTAAGGTTTTAAAAAACAGGATTTGTCAAGAAAGGATAATTTAAATTTTAAAAGATTGCAGCTTGTGCATAATACATACTCCTTATTCAAGCATGTTATTATTTAATAGATGACAAAGTCTGAGATGGGAAATCCCTTTAGATGCATATTCTTTCATAAATCTTGGAAAACATGTTACTTGATTACTCATTTTCAAATATTAAAAAATATTTGTAATTATTTGTATATGTAATTATATATATAATTATGTAAAATACATAATGAAAGAATTCTATATCAGACATTTTTTAGAACCTGTCATCAGAGATGTACAGTGATCAACACTACGTATTAATGGACTCACTTTTTCCCTGGCTTAGATTTCCCATTAAAATCACAAGAAATACTGGAGCCAATAAAGGACACCCCACTCTGAGAAAATTACTTTAGAATTCCTTGTGTCTCAGAAAATGACTTAGTAAAGATTGAAAAGTTAATTAATTTCACTTAAAATTTGATCAGGTTGTGAAGAAGTGTAATGGCAAGACAGGGAAAGCATATATTTTACACAACTAATTTGTGTCCTTTTTTTTAAAATTGGGATAGCTGCTATCATAAGCCAGTCAATTTCTTTATCATTTTGCTCAAAAGTATGGTTAGGTTTCAAGGAGACAACTAAACCAAAACTTAATACAGAACAAGGTAGTTGAAAACCACTGCTATCTTGAAAACAAAGATACTGCCGGTATTTCATACTCCTTAACACCATGAATAACTATACTAGCAGGAGGTGCCTACCCCTCAGTTGAGCACTCTGAGCATAAAAGTAAATTCTAAGTCTCTCCCAAAAGTTTCATCTCTAAGTCAAGACATGAGTAACTGGGCTTTCCTGAATTACAGGCGGGTGATTTAATATCTTCCATTCACAGACAGTCCTGTGCTACCAGTCATACAACCACCTCTTTTTTTCAGAAATGACTTAAAACCTACACAATTACTAATGTGCCACTTTTCATTGCCCTGCCTAGGTATTTCCAGATGAAAGAGACAGCAACCACATGCTAGACTCATGTACCATAAACACGTTAAGTTGCACGGAAGACACCTTGGAAGAAAGCAGCTCTTTGTGCAATTTATTAAATTTATTCCAGGTATCTCTTCCCAACTACTACTACTGCAGCACTTTAAAGTGCAGCTCAAAATCAAAAGCCAAAAAACCACTTCACACCTGGTAGATTGGAACCATCATAGTCCTTTTCTACAAAGTAAGCATTTTGATTTAGATGTAACCTGAGTAACCTGCCACACACAGGATAAAAGCAGGCACATAAACTTTCATCTGCCGCCCATCTGATGTAGCAGGAAGAAAATGGTCTTTTTCCTCAGTTGAAAAAGTATTAAGGCTATTTTTATTACCAAGTTAACAAATGTATAACTCACATCCAGTATTCCATTTATATGAAATGATTACACAAGATTTCTGTTCTCAATCATGTATGTTGAGTGTAGCATCTATAACTCATTTCCTAGTGACTGATATTGTTACTTAATACACATATTATTTTAAATGCCTATTTAACATAATAACGTGCACCGTAACCATACACTTTTACATCAGGTTCTAAAAAAATGTTTCAACTGACTTTTGCATAATCTGACACACCAAAGCTAGGACACCTGTCAACTCACTGAAAAGTTACAACAAAGTAAGCAGTTTCAGACCAATTTTTAAGTAACTGCTAGATCCAAGATTATGTTACAACAGTTGGAGGTCATCTGGCAATATTGAATCATGCAGCTCAAATGCCAACCAAGTTCCAAGCATATTTGATAAGGGGGTCAGATTTTTTTCTGGAGGTTTGCTCTTAAATAGTATACATGATCCAATGACTAGTATGGAAGCTATGCCACATCTCACTTCTTCCATATGGTGATAAAACGGAAAGAAAAGAAAGCAGCATTAGTAGTAGTTTTCATATTCACTCGATAAACTAGCATACCTACGGATCCAAGAAAAAAAGTATACTTTCAGTGATCTTGTACCCTCATAGATTTCTGTCAAGTGAAGTCCCTTTCTTCTTACTCCCCTTTAGTTGTCACTAAATTTTGGACCACGCTAGTATTTCTCATCCAGTCAAATCCTTAGCACCATCTGAAAACTCAGGGTTCCTTCACCAAATTAACATGTAGTACATGATGTGAGGGTCAGCTTCTAAAAGCCTTCTTTAGCCTACTGATCAGGTATCTTCAATCCTGGATCTTTAAACAATTTGAGAATCCAACAGTAATAATCCAAGCAAATTACTTTGGGTATGAGATTGCCTATCTATAAAATTGTGAAATTATGGGTTTGGAACTACAACCAGGACTGATGGTCCTGGTCCAGAATAGAGCTGCCTCTAAAAAATTAACCCATCTAACTCTCATTTAAATATCTTGAACAAGACAACAACATTTAAAATCATCACTTGTATTGTTTAGTCATAACATCTGATCTGGTTCTGGGAGTCTTGAGGCCAGATTTACTTTATCTTTCTGAGGGTGGTCATTGAAGCTCTGCTGGTGATGTATGTTCGCTTTTTCTTCTTGTGTAGTGAGTATTCTTATAATGACCACAAGGGAAAACGCCAGGAGCAACATTGTTATATTCTTATTTCATACTGTTTCAGTCACATTCTTTAAGCAACATTCAGGTTTTGTTATTTCTTATTCTTCCAACTGACTTATGTAAATCCTCACTCTTTTCCTCTTTATATCTGAAGCTCAGACTGTCTAGGTCCTAGGAGTATCTTAACATTAGTCCATTAAAAAGAAAAGAAAAAGCAATAAACCCTAACACAAGGATTATCTTGGGGTTTTATTGTTATTTTTTCCTTTTAAATAGAAATGCTGTCTCCAAAGACAATATCAAACTCCAGTTTCATTAATTTGTTCCATGAAAATGAGCATTTGTTCTGGATATGTGCATGTGCTTGGCCTGGCTTCATCCTGATTTCCCTAGCTAGCTTCCCAAACAGCTCACACCTTTCTTCTTAACATTGGTTAAAAAGAGATGATCTCTGGTTTTAAAACCTCATGGCAACTCAGCTTCTGACTGGCAGGCTCCCGCTGCTGGCTGAGCTCCAACCTCTCCATTTCAGGGGTGCATGGGAGTAATGTGGCAGTACTACAGTCCCCAGAGCACCACCCACACGTTGACCGCAACACTAATCTGATCAAAAGAACAACCACATTTCTGTTGGGTTGTTTGCTGATGCCCAGTCTGGACAGCAGGTCAAGAACTTGAAAGAGACAGGATGAGTGTTTGAGATGAAAATTTTAGGGAGGCTGCAGTGAAAACACTCCCACTGTGGCATGCTCCCCTCCCCTGCTTACCTCCTATGCACCTTCAGCCCCTGTTACTGCAAAAGACCTTTTGCTTGAAATAGCCCATTTCCCGATTTTGTCACTTCCATAGCAAAATTCTCCATGAAACTAAAATTTTTCTGTTTATCTTCTTTTAAATATCATGCATTAAAAACATAACATTCCTACTTCTATCGCTTTGTTCTTCATTCAAAGTAATGCTCAACTGTAGAAATACTTCTTGCAGGCAACATGGTCATTTTTCTTGCTAATTACATGAATGTGGAAAAATACTTTTAGCCATCTTGATATGTTGATTCTTTGGTAGCATCACATACTGGGGTAGTTTCGGAGTAAACAGCAAAGTTTCCAGACTGGCATTTTTCCCCTTCCTCTTTTCATATATGTTAGGAGAACAGAAACTCCTATTTGCAAGAGTATGTGGTGCGGGTACCAAGGCGCTGGCAGGGTGGGCTGCAGGGCGGCCCCTGTGAAGAGGGGCCAGGGCTGCACTGAGCCGGACACAGCCAGTTCCAGCCGCCTCCAACCGACCCACCCCAGGGCACAGCTGAGCCCCACAGCCACCATAGCAGCACCTCAGGGAAAGCCTGTGTAAGAAACAGCAAAAACGCTTCCCAGCTGTGAGGGGAAAAGTGTGAGAAACAGCCCCGCAGGCACCAAGGGGAGAGGGGGAGGAGGTGCTCCAGGCACCCCAGCAGGGATCCCCTGCAGCCCCTGGAGAAGACCAAGGTGGAGCAGGTGGATATGCCCTGAAGGAACTGCAGCCCATGTAGAGCCCACGCTGGAGTAGGTTTATCATGAAGAGCTGCAGTCCGGGGGAAGGACCCACACTGGAGCAGGGGAAAGGCATGTGGAAGAAGGAGCGGCAGAGAGGAGCTGTTATGGACAACATACAACTCTCCATTCTCCATTCCCCTGTGCCTCCTGGGGCAGGGTAGGAGGTAGAGGAGTTGAGGATGAAGGACTGCAGTTGAGCCTGGGAAGTAAGGGGGAAGATGTTTTAGATTTTTGTCTTTGTTTCTAATCATCCAAAATTATTTTAATTGGTACTTCAGGCTTATCAAGAAAATATAAAGCAACATTTTGCATCAATTTTAACACTTGTGGCTGCTATGTACTCCATAATCCAGGTGCAAGACAATTACTCTAAAATGTAAAAAACCTTCAGAATTTTTCCAAAATAAACATCTATTAACTAAAGAGCTATACTTTATTGCTTCTGAGATTTTTATTCCCTTCTCTCCTTTTAACATTTATTTAGGAAGTTGCTATAACTTAGAGAAAACTGACATTCTACATTTGGTACTCTTTCACTGTTAATAAGGAGGAATGAATAACTACAAACAAGCTTTTTTTCCCAGAGTCAGTGTGTCATGGTTTAACTCCAGCCAGCAACTAAGCACCACACAGCCACTCGCTCACTCCCCGTCGGTGGGATGGGGGAAAGAATCAGAAGAGTAAAAGTGAGAAAACTTGTGGTTGAGATAAAGACAGTTTAGTAGGTAGAGCCAAAGCCAAGCACACAAGCAAAACAAAACAAGGAATTCATTCACTACTTCGCATCAACAGGCAGACGTTCAGCCATCTCCAGGAAAGCAGGGCTCCATCATGTGTAACAGTTACTTGGGAAGACAAATGCCATCACTCTGAGTGTCCTCCCCTTCCTTCTTATTCCTCCAGCTTTATGTGCTGAGCATGACATCATATGTTATAGAATATCCCTTTGGTCAGTTGGGGCCAGCTGTCCCAGCTGTGTCCCTTCCCAACTTCTTGTGCACCCCCAGCCTACTCACTGAGAAGCAGAAAAGGCCTTGGGTCTGTAAGCACTGCTCAGTAATAAGAAAAACATCCCTGTGTTATCAACACTGTTTCCAGCACAAATCCAAAACATAGCCCCATACTAGCTACTATGAAGAAAATTAACTCTATCCCAGCCAAAACCAACACACAGTGTCACCCCACAGAGGTCACTGGCAGCCACATGAAGACAAAGGCACGCAGAAAAGATCAGGAAAGAGATTCTTCTGAATAAATGAAAAGTTACACTTTGAGTACCAAACTTGCCTTGTTAAGTTGCAAGTCTTCTTCAACCTTCTGAACACAACATATTCAATTCATATGCACCAACATTTGACATCTGCAAGTAGATGAGTGTCTTCAGCTTTAAGCTATCTAAATTTAGTCTCCATGCATATCATTAACTTAAGAGTCAAGGTTCCTCTCAGGTGTCAGTAAGCCAAAAGCTTCTGTGCTCACTGTTGGTTTTAATTTCTGTTCTAGATCAGTACACGCTTACCAAAATCTATTCTTCCAGTTCTTACAAAAACTAAGAAAAAGGTAAAAAATAATCTCTCCTCCCTTCATTAACCATAAACACTTCTTGTTCGTAGAGCACCTAATGCTGTTTATACTTCTCATTTCAATGCAAAAGTAATCAACTATGCACAAAGCAAGCCAAAGTATCAAGAAATTATTGTGATGAGAAAAGACTATAATACCATATGATTTTATGTTCAAAGATGTACAGTGTTTATTAAAAGAGGAAAGGGAAGCAGTACATTAACCTGAATAATTATATCTTCTGTTAATACTACCATTAATTCACATGTTGACAATGACTAAGTTTCATATAACTAACCAGGCTGAATGAGTTTTATTGTTCTCAGGCAGTCTCCATGAATATATTTGGTTTCTGTGCTTTCACATGTTGTAACAAAGAGCAATAAAATTGGTCATTACTTGGTTGGGGGGCAATTTCTGCTTCTCCAGCTCCAAATCTAAAGTAGAGTTGGAATGTATCCTGTCGGGAAGAGCGGCCGGAGTCAAGAATCACACTCAATATGAGTTAACATCTTGCTCGTTTACTGTTCAGACGTCTTGACATTTATACAAGACTGACTTGTCCACACACCTTATACAATACTCTAATTGGTACAATACCCCGTTTCACGTGACACTATCTTATTCTCTATTGGCTGCACAAGCTTCTTCACGAGGTGTCCCGCAGTTACTTATCTCATTCTTCAGCATCCAGGTGTTGTTTGTCAAGCTCTTCTTATCTTCTTTTTTCCCAGCGTACAAGGACACAGCGTCCTTGTCTGCTCCAGTATTTTGTAAACTTATGCTTCGTTCCCACCTAATGGCTGGATTGCTCACATGCCTTCGCCCAGCCAAGAAATCCTCAACAGTATCCTTGCCATTATCTCCATGCACACAGTGATATAGCAAGTGTGTGCAGAAAGCAATCTGCACTGCATACCACAAGACGCAGGGTGCCCAACAGCAGCTGACAAGACTGCAGAGATGAGAAGTGGTTGTTGGCTAGAAAATAACCTGTTTGGTCTCCTGCACCATGCATTTCACCAAGCCTGTTAAACATCACTAAAATGCTTTTAAGGTTTTTTACAAGGGAGTCATTCTTGACATTCTCCTCTTCAGCCATACAGAGTCCAAAAGCAAGAACAGCTTTGTGAAAGCTGCCTGTGACATGACCTCAAGAAAGGCAGGATGTAAGCAGTGGGAATGCACAATGGGACTTCACATGCATTTATATAAGCACACTGCAACTTCCTTGAATGCTTCAGTACAAGAACAAATCCAGGCAGTGTACCTCTATACATGCCATCTTGTCAGAAGAATTAGGAGGTTACAGGATAGCTCCTTCAAAAAAAGTGATTTTATATCCTTTATACTATTCTTCTTCTTCACATATAGACAAGAAATGTGATTTTACTAATGAAGCTTCTGACAAAATTGCAGGCTGCACATATGAAAAGTCAAAGCCACTACTCTTTAGCCATTACTTTTTCCTATAATTTTTGAAACATTATGAACATCGCCAGAAGCAATTTTATCAGAAGTTACATTTTTGCTGGGATTAAATGAGTTTACTCTTGAAACTTGAAACATTTCTAGTATGATTTTATAGCAAGTTAGAGGGAAAAAGATTTCTAACTCATGTAAATTGAAAATATGTCATAATTCTGACCATGTGATTTTTTTCTTTCATTCTGGTAGGCTCACTAAATTCAGACACTGATGGTGGCTTGTGAATTTATATAATAATGGTTAAAAGTTCCTGCAGAACAATCAATTTATCTACTGCTGTTTATCTAATTCAGCATTAATTAGCAATATTTTATTTCATTCCTCCCACATGCTCATGAAAAGAAAAGATCATCATTCAATTCCTGAACAACTATTAGGTGTGCTTCATAAAACTACATCCCTCTTGAATTATTTCTCTCAGAAATGTCTATGTAAATAAATGACAAAAACGAGGAGGTATATAATAATTCCTTGCAAAGACAATGTTTGAAAAAAAATGTAGAAGAGCAGAAGAGAGATCAACACAGATTTATACTATGTAATAATTAAGTTTTCAGATAGAGCTGTTGGTATGAATCCTATTAACATTCTTGGACTCTTTACAGGTATAACCTAGGCAGATATGGTCAGTGTGCAGTTAAGCTCTATTATGAAAACATCGAATTAACTCTATGTATTTATCATTAAAAAAGGAATTCAGCCTCAATGGAAGTGTATTCTTGACTGTTCTCAAGGCTAGAATATGTTCCTTCTTAAATCCTGAAGTGAATAAATTATTTTTCAGGTGATGACAATTACTCAGCATTAGATTCTGTACAATGTAGCAGTATTTTCAAAACATGTATATTCAATTTTCTGGACTCTGTAGTTCTAGGAGTACCGTTAAGGCACAAACCCATGAGTAATTTCATTATGCAAAAGGAAAGATGGTTTTAGAGTGAGGAGAATTTGGAAGCCACTTGTGTTATCTCTTCTTGGAGTTTTTTGCATAAGCAACAAGGAAACACAGGAAGAGCAGAACTGAAGTTGGAGAAAAACAAAACCCCACAAGCTACTTCCATTCCAAAGTGTTTCTACATTATTCTCACTTCTTGCAAACACAGAAATAGGGCGAGATTCGTCTGAGTTATTTTTTTTTCCCTGGGAGCACATTTCCTTTACTTTATTTTCTTTTATTTGCTGTTGATAGAAAACATTAGTTGTCTTGATGTTGCCAAAGAATAGCTAGGAAATGTTCTGAAGACTCTCTCTCATACTGAGCTAGTAGGCACTAAGTGTCCCTCTGTTTGTTCCTTAAGCCTTTTGTAAAAAACACTGAAGACACCTTGACACTAGCAGTCTTCATTTATCTCGTCACTTTAATCTCTTTTCTAGAAGAAAAAAAAAGGGTAATACAATATATATGAAAAGATTCCTATTAATAAGTATTTCTCCGTAAGTCAAAAAGGGAGCTCTACTCTACGGATATTGTATATTAAAAAGTGACATGTAGTATTTGGTTTAAGGTTATGTAAATAAGCAGAACTGTATTAACAGCTACTATTTATTAAATTATGCTAAGAATGTAAAAAAATCCCACCCCATAACCCAAAACCACTCAGCCCCTTCTCTCTCAATGACCCTGTATTGGTTTTGTGTGGCAAGGTTTTGGTAGTGGGGGGTGGGAGGGTGGGGGTTACAGGGGTGGCTTCTGTAAGAAGCTGCTGGAAGCTTCCCCTGTGTTCGAGAGAGAGAGAGAGCCCATACCAGCTGGCTCTAAGATGGACCCGCCGCAGGCCAAGGCCAAGCCAATCAGAGATAGTGGTGAGATGGAGTTAATACTCCCCATAGCAGCCCTCATAGCACTGTGCTCTGCATCAGTAGCTAGAAGGGTGTTGATAGCACACCAGTGTTTTGGCTACAGCTGAGCAATGCTGGCACAGCATCAAGGCTGTCTCTCCAACATTTTTGCCCCCCCCCCAATGGCAGGCTGGGGCAGGGCAAGATCTTGGGAGGGGACATAACCAGGACAGCTGACCTAAACCAACCAAACAGATATTCCATACCATATGACGTCAGCTCAGATATAAAAGCTAAGTAAAGGGAGACGGAAGAGGGGGGGGCATTTTGTCTTCCGGAGCAACCACTACGCGTACTGAAGCCCTGCTTCCCGAGAAGTGGCTAGACATCACCTGCTGATGGGAAGTAGAGAATAACATCATTTGTTTTTTTTCTTTGCTTTCGCACGCGCAACCTTTGCTATCACTTTATTAAACTGTCCTTATCTTGACCCACGAGCCTTTTGTTATATTTTCTCCCCCCCCGTCCAGCTGAGGAGGGGGAGTGATAGAGCGGCTTTGGTGGGCACCTGGCATCCAACCAGGGTCAACCCACCACAAGTGGTAACGCCTCTGTGATAACATTTTTAAGACGGAAAAAAAGTTGGGATGGAGAGAAACAGCTGCCGGAGAGAGGAGTGAGAACATGTAAGAGAAACAGCCCTGCTGACACCAAGGTCAGTGAAGAAGGAGGGGGAGGAGATGCTTCAGGCGCCAGAGCAGAGATTCCTCTGCAGCCCGTGGGGAAGACCCTGGTGAGGCAGGCTGTCCCCCTGCAGTCCATGGAGGTCCACAGTGGAGCAGATACCCACCTGCAGCCCGTGGAGGACCCCACAGCGGAGCAGGTGGGTTCCCGAAGGAGGCTGTGACCCCGTGGGAACCCCGCGCTGGAGCAGGCTCCTGGCAGGACCTGCAGATCTGTGGAGAGAGAAGCCCATGGAGCAGGTTTTTCTGGCAGGACTTGTGACCCTGTGGGGGACCCACGCTGGAGCAGTGTGCTCCTGAAGGACTGCACACCGTGGGAAGGACCCATGCTGGAGCAGTTCGTGAAGAACTGCAGCCCGTGGGAAGGACCCATGATGGAGAAGTTCATGGAGGACTGTCTCCCGTGGGTGGGACCCCACACTGGAGCAGGGGAAGAGTGTGATGAGCCCTCCCCCTGAGGAGGATTGAAGCGACAGAAAATAACGTGTGATGATGGTAAACCCCCATCCCTATCCCCCTGTGCCACTGGGGAGGGTTGGTAGAGAAATCCGGGAGTGAAGTTGTGCCCAGGAAGAAGGGAGGGGTGGAGGGAAGGTGTTCTGAGATTTGGTCTTATTTCTCATTACCTTACTCTGGTTGATTTGTAATAAATTGAGTTAATTTTCCCCAAGCTGAGTTTGTTTTGCCCGTGATGGTAATTAGTGAATGATCTCTCCTGTCCTTATCTCAACCAGGAAGCTTTTTGTTATATTTTTTCTCTCCCCTGTCCAGCTGAGGATGGGGGAGTGATAGAACGGCTTTGGTGGGCACCTGGCATCCAGCCAGGGTCAACCCATCACAGACCCATATTCATTTACACATTAAATGAAATCTCAGCCTGTCATTTTTCAGCCTGGAACATGAGGTTTTGGCAGTAGCTAACCATCAGCCATACACACATACAGGGAAATGACAGAAAATAGAAAGCCTTTTTGCTCCATAGCATACCAACAATTCATCATGCTCTCAAAGGTACAATGAACAAATAATTTTAATTTCACAGGATTGCTATTAAGGGCATACTGAAAGTGGAGCATACTCCCTGAACATACACATATGACTACATTTATAGGTATAGCTAAGGTTACACCAGCAGTTCCACTCTAATAAGTCTTCTTCTGATGCTTTATCATAATAATAAATAAAAAAAAATGAACACACTTTTAGATTTGAAGCTTCTGAACAAATCAAGAGAAATCGCCCCTCACCTTCTTAAGTACCACAGTCAAGAAGAAGGATTTGAAGAACTGTGTGCATTTTCCCTTCTCTGCCCCTCCCTGACCACAGCAGCAGATGGCAATGGATCAGGTCCAGGAAGGAAGAGAACCTTACTGGCAGGGAACCCAGCACAGGGTATCTAACCTGCCATCCTGGCCAGAAACTATCCCACTCCATCCTGTCATGATTAAGCTGCTTCTGCTTTCCAAGGGAGAGTGTTTCTCTACCACTACAGTTGACAGAGTAATGCAAACAGCTTACCAAAGCAGCTAACAAGAATCTGAGAGAAAAGATAATTTGCTATAGAACTAAGTTTTTCACCTAATAAAACTCATCAAGTTACAGCATGTGCTTGGTAACCCACTGACACTTTCACTGAAGACACAGGAGCTCTCATCTTTAATGACACAGTTAGTTAACATTGTAAATAACTGGGTTTCATCCATCACCGACTCTTTTTCTACTTAGGGTGCAGTTGCATGAGACTGCAAGTCCTCCATCTATTAGATCTTATAACTTGGATTTAAGGAAGGAAATACTTTAGCTACGAGCAGTTCTCAGATTCCTTTCTGCCCATGACAACTGTTTCTTTAAAGCAATTTAGTCAACTCTCCTGAGCAGATGAAATGATTTGCCTCACTAATCTTTTCCTCACTTACCAAGCTGCTGTGTCTATGTGGACATTATGCATCTTATCTTTCATCTAGAAAGAAGAAAAATAATATAAATATATAAAAATGTGTTTGCATGTGTGTCTATATATACACACAATGGACGTTTCACAAGAAGCTCCAGCCGCTCTACAGGTAGTTCCTGGCACTGTGTGCTTAATCAAGCATTTACTAAATGGCATATAATATATTGCTGTCTTACGCTGCACTGTTTTTCTTTGGTACAGCACTGCAGTTGATTGGTAATACTTGTGTATGTGCTAGATATCAGACATACATTTCTCTGAAGAATCCTAATGATTAAACAGATTCAACACACACAGTTTTTCTACTTTCACCTTTGCAGTTGTACATCTAAACTTCACTAATTCCTGATAAAAGTCACAACATAATTCTCTTAGTTACAGTGCAATTCTGTGATAAATACAAATATATACGTAACTTCAAACTTATATAGATTTTAAAATAAAAATATCCAACTAAGAAATAACATCCATTTTGCTGACAGAATCAGAAGATTAGCCATAAAACTGAGGTTTTAACAGGAGGATCAATCCTGATACATGTTTTTGACATAAAATATTGCTTGGTGCCGCTCCTTGGGAAATAATAAATTCACTGAGGTGTTACATCAATCAGGCCACCCATGACAGCTTTAATATATATCTCCTTAAATGAAACTCATTGCTTTTACAGGCACATAATACCATTCCTCTGTCAGCTTTTAAAATCAGTCTTAAAGCTCTACAGAAGAAGCAGGTGTCACAGGCAGACTTCTCATTGAATATTCATTGTGCTGCCTGCAGTATTTTGAAAGTAACATCCACTCTAAGAGAAGGCAGGGAGAGATTGTAGAATATTGCCCTCCTCAGAGGACCTAGTTTAAGCAATAATGATCTGAATAGTAGGAGTTTTAATCTGGTACTGACTTTTAAAAGTAGTTTGATAAGAGAGGAAAAAATGGCTGGTTACTTGTCTTTTTATTAGCAGGAGACTAAAAAATGTGAATCAAATTAACATATTTAGTGTTAAACTATGAATTCTTATACAAAAATCTAGGGAGAAGTGTATCAGGAATCTGTAATTACTAACTCATTCATATATTCTTTGACACATATTTCTAAGTACTATTTATTCTTTTTTGCTGATCTTTTAAAAACAGGTTAGCCTTACTTCACAACCCCAAGTCAAATAAGCAACGAAATATTTTGTAAACTGAGATAATGTTGATTCATGAATTATTATAAAATTGGTATTTCAACCTATTTAGCTTATTTGGACCCCTTGACAACAGCAGTTGGCATCACCCAACACTAAACAGTGATGTTTTTTATATTATGGCTCAGCAAGTGATTGGAAAGCCTGAATCTCCAACTCTTAAACAGCAAGAAGTTATTATCAGCTTTGTTCTTTTAAGAACACTCCTCATAGAATAAGCAATTTGTTCATTTCCTTCTTCACTGACACACTGAACATAAAACCAAACCCTCACAGGAATTCACTTAACCTAACCTGTACTAACCCTATGGATGTTCATGGATTGCTATTACTGACCTCAAGGTAGCCAGTGTTCCAGACGCAGAAACGTTCCCAAACTACAATCTGCTAATCAAACTTAACTTGCAAGGTGAGCAAAGGGCTTTCTTGTAACAGGAGCCAAACCAAGTGGCTCATCTTGGAAGCGAGGGAAAGAAAAGCTTTCGTAGACACCAAGACAAGACTGTGTGGAACCATCTGCTCCAGAAAGATACTGACATCTGCTGAAATAGAAGACTGAAAGAAAAGACCTACTATACTAGGAACTGGGATGTGTATTTAAATCTTTTGTTTAATCTGTCTCAATAAGCAGTTCCAAGTTCTGGGGCTTCTGGGTGTTTTTATTGTGGTTGGCTGTTTTTCCTGGACATGTTCACCAAGAATAAGCCAGACAAGACACTTCCAGCTTAAAGACTCTGTTTTACTGGTCATACAGCCTTCTTCAGAGGGACCAAGGGCTTCAGTTTTTCATCTAATGTATCAGTCACACCTGCTAACATAAAATAGCAAAATGAAAACATAAAGACTCTAATTTCACCATTAAGTAACAATATCAATGACAGACTATAGAAATAAAAAGTCATTCAAAAATTTGATGCAAAGATTATATCATTATTTAATGCACCCTTTTAATCTCATATGTGTTCTTTTAATATGGGAATATGTTCAGATTACATCTTCAAATCATTTAGAAAATTGTTCAGTGCTTCAGAAATGGTTGCAGATAAGCTGAAGATGAAGAAGGGCAGGAGAAAAGATAAGGATGAGAAAAGAAAACAGTCTATTGTACTGAAGGTACCCTAGCAAGGGAGGACTGCAACAGGAGTACTACAGAGGAAGGACAAGGCACTGTCATGGAGAAGGAACGAGACTTATAAGCCACATTTTCACAACTGTAGCCAAATTTCTCACAGTAATTAAGGTTGAATTCTCAACAGTCCTCTGTTGTTTGAGGACCATGGGGACTGTTAGGCTGCTCACTTGCAATGAAATAATTCCTGACAGAAATTCCTAGTCATCATCCATAGCACATACATAGAGAGTCATCCCAGTGAAAAAGTCTGGGTCATCCAGTACTGTGAATAAACAGATGTTTATGGATGTTGAAAAAATAACACAGGCTGACATATTTGAGGGAAACTGGTAGACATCTATTTTTTTCCAGCTTATTTATAGACACCTGTGTAGTATTGATTTTAATTTTCTTCCAACATCATCATACTCAGGAGAAGTAGATATTTCTCTAAAGAAAAACTAACTGATCCTTTGTTAAGTAAAAATAAACTAGACAATGGTCTTAAATGTCTGGATACAGAGAATTAAAAAAACCCAGCTTTTCAAGGTGAATACTGAGTATTGTACATTCCATATGCTTCTACTTCAAGGTCACCTGAGGAAAATCATAAGTTCCTTTGTTTCTCGTACCAAAGAGCTAGGCCTCCTGCCAGGTATTCTTCAGAAAGGAAACCTTTTCTGTAAAGCTGTGCAGAGGAGTTATATATGCAGGCTTGCAAGAGACATAAAAGCAGTATGCCCTGATCACCACTGCTAGATTTATCATTAGTTCAAAACCTGATTATATTGCAAGGCAGCTTTCATATTATGAGATGAGCACCACAACGAGTTGCCTCTTACCTTATTGTGTTTCCTGTAGGGAGGAGGTAGTGCAAGTTGCTTTCTCACACCTAGTACTGAGGAGCAGGTATTCAGTGCTAGACCTCCACCCATCAGATCAGCAAGGCCTCTCCACAGCTCTGCAGACCAAATCAGGGGAAAACTTAAAGGTTTAAAGAGAAGTAAGCCATCCTTTAGGTATAAGGAAGTAAGTTTCTGCTGGTTTTTCAAGGGAATGTGATAGTCCTTGTTGGCTTTTTATGAGGAACAGTATCACAGTACATCAGATGAAATGTAGCTGGAAAGCAAAGTAAAACAGAAGCAAGTGATACTTGAAGCTCAATTTTCACAAGGTTCTCAGTAGCCCAGCAAACACAAATACTCTGAGCAAAGCCTGAAATACTTGTATTTTGGAATAAAATCTTCATTTTCAGTTAAAAATTTTTCCTCCTTTGTGAGGCATTTTTAATGAAGAATTTAAATTGCTTTTCAACATGCTCCAGAAAAGTATATGCCAAGTCAAAAAGACAATTTTCTGAACATAATTTTTTTTAAATGCTTTTTCTTCATTGCCTTACTATGCAGGATAACCTGGAGACATGAAGACAAAACTTGCTGCCTGTGTCACTCAGTTGAACTTAGACCTCAGCCTAAGAGGCTCCTGAAGGAGCAGCTAGTAAAGGTTTTCCCTACAGCAGTCCTCACCTCTTGCTGCTCATGGGGATTCCATGGAGATTTAACTCAGAAGTTGTCTCCTCTTTCCAGGAAGCTCATCCACTGGCCTACATCCATCAGGAAGTTTCTTCTTTCAAGTATTGCACTTGGTGATATCGGTGCTCAGAGAAAGCAGGCACATCTTAGCTGGTAATACTCCAGTTCTGAGACTCCTAACTTATTTGAGATTGAGAGTGAACCTGATCTGGTGTTCATTTATACAAGCCTGTATGACTCTGCAGTTAAGTTCCCCAAAACACTGTAACACAGAATCCCTAGCTTTTCAGTTTGCTAACCTACTCTGTGAAAAAGCAAGTGGCAGATAGAGGGCAATAAGAGACCTTTATTTTTTCCTGCATCAGAGCCAAGCAAAGCCTGGGAAGAGGAAATGGGGATGACAGAGGGCTTGGAGACAGCAGGTTCCAACATGTTGGACATTGGTGCATGCTTGAGTGACCCTGGGAACTGAAGTCAAAGTACCACCACATGGGGGGAACTGTCCTTTAACGTCTTTTGAACAATTGCATTAACCTGCAGACAAACCTCAGATGTGAGCTTCTCTTTTCATTCTATCAGTTCCTTCTGTTTTTTCCTCAGATCCTAGATCCTTCTTTGCTTGAGTATAGCTGAAATTAAAGATGTCTTAATAACGATTGCTAAAAATACCAGGTAGCAGATTTTTTAAGCATGAATTTAATCTACTACTTCAGCTGGTAGTTTGTTTTAGCAGCTATATGACCATTATATGCTGCAGCCAGTTCCCAGATTTGTGGGAAATGAGGATGAGAAGAGTGGATGAAAATGTGATTTTAGGCTACATTTAGGATTTCCAAGTCCTGAGATCAATATATGTCATCTCTGATTCCCACTGTGAAGTACAGCACTCTCAAGAGAGACTGCTCTACATTATACTAGGAACAATATGCCCAAGTGTGCAGTGAATATTTTGGAGTTCTGTAATACATCTTCAGTGACTTCACATAAACTGAAATCTACCAGTAAAGGTTAGTCTAAGACAAATGAACTTTTGCTGGAATTTCTGGAGACTGCCAGAAATTATACCATTGCTGGTATCATACATAACAAAAATATGTTCATATTTATGTTGGCTTATTTTTAAACAGAATTGATAAATACTGAAATGAAATAATTAAAAACGTTGATCATATTCTCATCTCAGAAGAATTTGCTGCTTTCAGTCTATATTTATTTAACTCCCATAGTTATCTTTCAGTCAGGTGTCTCTGTTTTATTTGCAACGTATGGTAGAAAGACACACCTAAGTGAAGCCATACCATACCAAGGAAACACAGATTATGAGGAACAGCACAATACAGCACCAATATTTTTATTGTCCAAGAAAGTTTAAATATGTCAAGATTTAATTTTTTTTTTTTTAAGTATGTAAAAACTTTGTTAACTTCAATAGGAACAGGTTTTTACACCCGAAGTTTGCCAGTGTACTAACACATACATTCTAAATGTTTGATGGAGAAAAATATATGCTCCTAGAGCCTTCACAAGTAGTGAAATCAGCAGCAAATCACCTTCTCCTGTATTCTATACTCCCCAAATAGCAGTTTCATTAGCTTCAAGGCAAAAAAATATTAAGGAAAAAAAAAAATCACACGCTTGGGAAAAAACCCAGAGGTAGTTAAAAATTCCAAATTCTGCCTTTGGTCGCCTCTGTTGGACCTTATGATTCCAGAAATTCACCAACTTCAGCCTTTAGATCCCACAAACATAAAAAGTTTGTGCTGTGTTTGGGAATATACACTCCTGTACATCATGAAATGTCAGTATTACACCACGGTGATGGCACCACCTCCTTCTATAGACATGCTGGCCTACACAGAAGGCAACGGTAATTGCACACACATATGAGGACAGGATTTTCTGCTAAAAAACTGTAGTACAATATTCAGCTGAATGTGGTATGTTCTCAAAACACATTAAAATAGAGATTTTTCCTCAATTTTTATAGGAACTCAATGTAGTGAATTAATGACTAAACTGCACTTTTTGCATTGTTTTAGTTTAGTCATTCACAATATTTAGTCTCATCTTTCCTTCCTTTCCCATCATTCAACAACCAAACTTTTTTGTTGAGACATTGGCAGCTCAGTTCTGAAAATCGGGAGTGTAGTCTTACTTAATGGCCATCCAGCTTATTATGTTGTTAATTAATAATACGTAACTTAAATACTTAATACGTAACTTAAATACGTTATGTACTGTCAAGACAGTCTCTTTTTGTACATCACCTTCTACCACAGCAATTTTATTTGCTTTCATGTAAGCTCCAAGCATTATTGATGCCACACATTCAGTCCCTATACTCTATATCCAGCCAATGTTACGTTCCAAATTTGGCTGTTTCTGATCAGCAAGTCTTTATTTCAAGATACTTTTGTCACAGCTGCCATAGAGCATCCCAGAGACAGTTTATCTCAACTAATCTAAGCTTGCCTGCCTAATTTGTTCACTCCTGTATTTCAGGACTCAAATGCAGTCATTTAAGCTTGTCTGCAAATTTAACCCTTGTCCAATTAAACATGTGTGCTTTGCACTAAGCTGTTAGCAGTACCACCACAGCATCACAGCTGAGTCTATCCGATTTCCTCCTTGCCACACCTGGCTATCTGAAACAACACTTTAAATGCCAAGCTCAGGTTTATACTAATAATTGTATTCCTCTTTTTTGGACTGGAACATATAAAAGTTGACAATATTTCATGCTTTGTAAATGCTTAGGATATTTTTGGGAAATCAAGAGGTATTATTACAAGTATTAAAAGTACCAATTCATGAAGGACTATTGAAAGAGGATTTGCAGTCAAGTGTTGCCTTTTCTCTCCATACATCCCTGGAAATTAGTTTGGTACCTGTAATGCAAACAGACTTGCTTTCAATTAACTATGCTCAGTTGTTATTCACTGACCTAAAAAACAAATTATATTAGCTTAAGTAAATAATTCCCTTCTTCTCAGCACATACTCTATAGGCTTGGGGTTTTCTGATGAATTCATTTTATTAGTGTTTATGCAATAAAGACTTGGAAGGGCGTATGAAAAAAACTCTTTCCTCAATATTTATATATTTCTGACTTTACTTCCCCTACACACACCCCTTATACTGCAGCATATTTTTTTAGATTTTTGCCTTTTTTTTTCTTTTAACACAAAACTCAGAAATGACACACACATCTTCAGACATTCTACAGCAATTTTGACACAAAACTGATGAGACAGACATTTCCTAAGCAGAATAAAGTAACATAAGTGTAAATATATACAGAAGTTTACTTTCATGAAGGAATGTTCTGTGTGTTGTGGTTTAACCCCAGCCAGCAACTAAGCACCACACAGCCACTCATTCATTCCCTCCCCACCCATTGGGATGGGGGAGAGAATCAGGAAAAGAAGTAAAACTCGTGGGTTGAGATAAGAACAGTTTAATAGAACAGAAAAGAAGAAACTAATAATGATAACACTAATAAAATGACAATAGTAATAATAAAAGGATTGGAATATACAAGTGATGCACAATGCAATTGCTCACCACCCACCGCCAATCGATGCCCAGTTAGTCCCTGAGTGGCGATCCCCCCGCCCCCAGTCCCCCCAGTTTATACACTAGATGGGACGTCACATGGTATGGAATACCTTGTTGGCCAGTTTGGGTCAGCTGCCCTGGCTGTGTCCCCTCCCAACTTTTTGTGCCCCTCCAGCCTTCTTGTTGGCTGGGCAGGAGAAGCTGAAAAATCCTTGACTTTAGACTAAACATTACTTAGCAACAATTGAAACTTCAGTGTGTTATCAACATTCTTCTCATACGTAACTCAAAAACATAGCACTATGCCAGCTACTAGGAAGACAATTGACTCTATCCCAGCTGAAACCAGGACACTGTGCCACTTACCTGCTCTCCAAAGCTGGATCCACACTCTTTCATTATTATTCTTGAGATTTCTCTTCAGACTTCCAGATCTTTAATCATTTTGGTGCATGTCCAAGCTCTTAACTGGACTGAACCTAAATTCTTCTTCAACCTTTAACTATGAAGGCAAAATAACCACTTTGAAGGTAAGCACAGAGGGCATAGATGGGAGTACGTGCTTATACAGAGAGATTCTCCCTTTCATCCCTGTTCCCCCAACTACATTTTTATACTTCCATCTGCCACCTGCAGGTGCAATAATACTCTTTGTCAACACAGTCATTGCAGGTATCCTATGTGAAAATTTAATACCATAAGGCACACTGGAAACAGTTCTCCATAGGACTGGAATTTTGGAACCAGTAAAGCTATTCTTCTGCACATTTTCTAAATTAAGACCTCTTCCTCTGAAAAGTCTAGTGGACAACTGAGTTTGATCTATGTGGGCTAAATCCTTTCAAGTCATCTATATGGGGCCAACAATATATTTTCCTGAAAATACCATCCATTACTTCTCTGATTTGTCCCATTGTTTACATATGAAAAAAGTGGATAACTAGCCAAGGAAAAGGAGAGACCTCATAGTGCACAGTTCTGGTCTGTAACCACACGTTAACTCTTGCTTACATGATATCATTCAGCATGAAGAAATCCTGGGCAGGTTTCACTTCACCGAGTTTCAGATTTTTAACAGTACAGACATCCCCATTTAAGCTAGTCATCTAAGTTCACTTTAGAAAAAGGAAAAATGTAACCTCTGGGAATAATTTACCTAACTCTAAATAAATGGCTGAAACAGGTCAGATGAATCATGCTCTGTTTTTTCTTACTGACTATAACAATAGCCTACGATAACTTGCATGACATAGCCTTTTCACTGTAGACATACAACATCGGGGAAAAAAAAAAACAACTTCTGACCACTCTTAACAAAAGCCATGGAATGGTATGGGATAATGATCCACTATTACACAATCAAAAGGGAATAATACTGCATCAAAGCCACCTGAAAATACAAAAATGGTACTATGATCAAATGGTTTGAACACTGGCAGCTTATTATTTGAAAAGAATAACATTCATGTTGGTTTTTATATATAATTACTTCAAATTATGGAAAGCAAGAACATGTTGCAGGTTTCCTTCCAGCTAACTACCCAACTCATAGACCTTAACAAAGCGTGCTACAGAAAAAAAAGGTCTTTACTTCAGTAAAGTCTTTAAGTTTACACAGAAATTTTTATCCCATGTATTAGCTACAAATCTCAGTCTGTTAGTTCCTTAAAAACTGTAGAATTTATGTTCATTTCTACCTGAAACACAGCAATGGAAAAAAAACTGTTAAAACATTGAGAAACAGTAAGAACCCATTAAACTCTAATTGTTAAGCACAACCTTCAAATCTGTATCAGTTTCAACTCTAACAAGTTTTACATACTGATGCTTTAAACCAAAAATTTACTGAAATATACTAAATATGCTAAACTAATAATAAACAACATTGTAAACAACAAACTGAACTTTATGAAAAGTGAATAATGTGCTAAACAGAGATAAAAACATATTAAGGAAAAAGGTGGTGCAAACACGAGAAAGTTAAGACAAAAAGGACTTTCCACTCCCCCTTTTGTTTATACCTTATTTTTAATAAAGAAAGACAGTAAAGTATCTCTCTCCAGATTTTTTCAATGAAGATATGGAGATCTAATCCCAGTCAGTGGGAAGTCAATAAAGCAACATATCTGAAAATTTCTTTCTGGCTTATAGTATGTTATCATGCTCTAGGTGAAATATCTCCACTATGAAATGACTTATTGGATATAGGAAATAGAATTTCGTAACAAAGGAATCAAGACAGAGTAAAACAAAGACTGCCAGTTAATCCACTCCCATACTATTGCTGGAATTGTTTTTCATGGTGAACAGCATAGCCCTGCTTAGATGTGTATTGACTTACAAAAGACTTTGTGGAGGAAGCAGCTGTAGCTACTCACTGTAGCTAGCAGTGCAAGAGTATCACAGCATGTACATTTTATTAAATAACTTGCAGCTGCGTAGGACAAAGAGTTCCTTAGCCAAACTTCTTCCTTTTTTTGTTTTCTATAAGTTCCTATGTAATTAGCTTGTAAAATTTTAACAAATCAACTTTTTTCTTTGTACATTTTTGCTTCATTGGAGACACATTTACAGAATTAGTGAAAGTATTTCCTCATAAATCTAGCTACACATATGTAATGTATTACTTTCTTCCATTCTTCATAAATATGTTACTTTACTCAGGATGTATCTGATTTACTACTGTTTCTTTGCCTATACTCCACAGTCCTTTCCAGGATGCATAAATAAGAACAGATCAAAAAGCATCTATCCAGGCAAACCCAGCAGTTCTGGAGTTTATCAATAAAGACAGACTTCAGCAAAGGCTTAGACAATTTTCTGAGTAAGATTATGCAGGAAGATTTAACCAGCTCAAATGGACCAAGTTAAACATTAAGAAAATAACAAGGGAGCAGTGAACATTACTATTATACAATTGAATTTTCTGTATGGTTATTACATCCAGATACTACAAACAGTTATTCAAAGACTTAATCCTGAAAAGTATTTTTTATGCACATCTTTCCATTGACTTGAATAAGCCTACTCATGTAAGCCTACTCATGTGAGCTAAACATAATATAGGGGTTCTGTTTTGCATTCAATATACTTGATTTCATGCTTTAATAAAATTGCTGATTTATTTCTGCCATTAAGTAATCTTCTTGACTTTCTGCAATAATTAAATTGTAAGTTGTTTTCCAGAAGAGATGAAAATGAAGCTATGTTGCAGAATGGAGTAGGGGAAAAAATTGGTCATTATACTTGTATATCAAGACTTTATTAATGTACCACAGACACTTTCTTTTAAAATGAAGAATTAAGACACTCAGCAGCTGTACTCACAGAGATAAACAAATTTATCAGACATCAAGTCTTTCTGCTAGCTTTATTTAAAAAAGATTAATAAGTATGTTTCATTTCATTCCCAGTCACATGCTTATCATTTGATGATGCTTCTTTGTGGTGTTCCACTGCGGTATTAAAAAAAGATTCTTCCTAGCAGTCTTATAGGCTGCTGACTGTATATACATATTTTCATACTTATATATGCTAATAATTTAGTAATAGTAATTAATTTCATGATGCACTGAATAACAGCACTTCAGATTTGAGAATGAAAGGTAATTACATAGTCATTCAACAACACTTAGTTTCTGTTCAAACATAGTGCATCTTTGAACTCTGTTGCTAGCTTAAGAGAACAGCATACATCCAAATTTCTTCCCTGCAAGCTATTTACAAGAAGTGAAGTCTCCTTGTTCATCCCCGCCCCCCTCCAGTTTCTGAATTGTGTATATTAATAAAGTTTCACACATTCTGTTCTTTTAATCTGGGCAAATGTTCTGATGCTTCCAGGATGCACTGTGATTCATGTGAAACCTTTCAAGCCTGTAACCAAGCTAGTTATGTTCTTGAACTGACTTGTCTCATAACTATAGGAAGTTAAATCCCTGACCACAAAAGAGCCCCTCTTCTCTCAAACAGTGTTCCACTCAGGTGTACAAACCCCATTCTTTTTATTTTCTAATAATGGTAAGATCTGTAACATCCTAACTGAAGCTATTTTCATCAATAAAAAGATAACCTGTGTTTCTCTAAATAAAAATTGAAGGGAAATACAAGAAGACCTTGTGAAAAGGACATTATTTTTAAACTTCAGTTGCATTTGAAGGCTCAAATCAAGGATCAATACACAAAGACAAGATAAAGGACATTAAAAAAATTTGTGCTATAACTTCCTTGTATTTCTCACTCTTAAACCTGATATCAAATTTTATCCAATATCTCAACTTAATTTTCTTTCTTTCCTAGTATTAAAAAAAAAAAAAATTACAGTAGTAAACCGACAAGAAAAAATGAAATTAAACTGGATGAGGTTTTATACTTATTCTACAATAATAATTGTGGAGATGGCAGACTGCATTTCTCTGATCCTTGTGTTTTCTAGATTACTTTAAGGACAGAATATGTATATGTATGCATGCTGCAGTAAAATGAAGTTCAAAATTACAATTTGGATATTTACACAAACCTACTAATTATCAGAATATATAATTTACTTGTGCCTCCACTATGCACTGTGTGTGTTGTTTCCTAGAAAGATGTTAAGTCTCCTACACGGGAAAGACTTATACCTAAAATCAGGAGGATGCCTCTGAGCTTGCCTAGACCAAGAAGCTCCTTTAAAGAAAGTAGAAGGCAGGACAAGGGACTGTGAGCAAAGAACCTGCAGCACAGGCAGAGACTAGGATATGCCTCAGAAGTACAGGCAGCAGGCATGCAGAAAAGCCCCAGTCACCATGACAAATGTACAAATTTTTAGAGACTTTTATAGAATTCATTTACAGTTGTAACAGCTGTGGAAAGTTGAGAGTTTGAGAGTAAGCACAATAAAATATCCACTGTAGGCAACAGGTAGGAGGAAAATTTTCTTATTAATCCATTTATTTTAAACCCATTGCACTCACAAGATTTCAGAAGTTACCTTATTCCTCCGTTTTCCATAAAAATCTAACAATCACTTTCAATGTCCTTTTGAGTGCTAACTTTAAGGAAGAGGTAGCAGCTGCACACCCCATTAAGTTCACTAAGAGAAGAGAATGAAATGGAACAGAATTGTTCTCTTTTCCACCTTTCCTTCTCATCTTCTTTGTTTCTTTCTTTCCTTCTTTTCATCTGTTTTCCTTTCCTTCTGAAAACAGAAGTCAGTTCTTCTCATGGAGCTGAACCAGTCAGCCACACGATTCAAATATAATATTCAGTGGAGAACTAGTATTTTGTCCCATTATGGTGGTAACAAGTCCACTTTTTTTGCCATTAAATATGTACAAGTGTGCAAGCATGCTAATGTCAAAATCCCAATGGTCTCCAGTGGCCAAAGGAAACAAAAACTAGTCTCCCACACACACTGCTTTACATAACAGTGATTTATACAACAGGTATTAATTTTTACCTAGCCTGTTGCTTCATATCCCTGACCAAAATTGTGAAGGAACAGTAAATTTCTCAGTTTTTCAGCATGTCTTGCTCCTAACCATGTATGACTGAATGTTAAGCTGCAGTCAAGGGCAAATTCTGTCTGACTGCAGAGTTTTGTTGGTTTTTAATTTATACTCACTTCTCCCTCTCTCTTTGTAATCTCTCTCTTTGGAATAAGAGATGCAGTACTACTTGCTGAGAAGCCTTTAAACTTTGTATTGCCCTGACATGAGGCTTTTCTCTGAAAGTTAACAGAATTTCATCAAACTTGATGGTATCAGAAGCAATTTATCTTTTAAACAAAAAAGGGAAAAATAAAGTTTCTCATCCTGCTCAGTGTGGCAAGTGTTCAGCTGAGCTTGAGAAGGCCAGAAAGATGCAAGGAGCTATCAGTAACTGAGGACAAAGGAAGAAAAATCCTGACTATGCTGTTATCAAAATCCATGGAGCACAACATCGCCTGCCATCAATAATGCATGTAGTTATGGTCATTCCCTCCCCAAATAGGCCAAGTAGAAAATGGAGAGGAAAAAAAAAAAAAAAACCAAACAAACAAAAGGTGGAGAAGGGCAATGGAATGGACAGATACAGAGCAGTTTCTGTATTTAGAAATGAGTAAACAAATTACATTTATTCAGCTTTGGAAGGGAATAAAAGTGACTGTGGAGGGATTGAACAGATGCCTAGAACATCATGGCAGATATAAAGTTAAACAGTGAACAATTATTCCTTATTTTTCATAGCACAGAAGAGGAAACTCGTGATACTACCATAGTCAGCAATTCAAAATCATCAGAAGGAATTACATTCTCCACACAAAATGTGATTAAATAGTGGAACTCACAAGACTCCGAAAGTATAAATTAATTCATAAGAAGATGAGATAAGTTCATGGAAGAGATATCAATTCACAGCCACTAAATACAGTGGTTTGATGTAGCCTCTGGCTAATAAAGTCATTAATCTGCTTATTGCTGGAAACTGAAGGGGGAAGGACTTCTCTGATTTACTGTGGTGTTACATGTTTTGTATAGCATCTGCTACTGGGTATTGCTGGGGACAAGTCATTGGGCTGGATGGACCATCATCTCCCTCACTATGGCAATTCCAAGCTTAAAAGGAAAAACTATACTCGCAGCAAATACTTCATTTTCAAAACCACTGTGGAATAATCTCACAACAAATAATTTGTAAAAATAAACAGTTATGAATGCTCGTCTAAAGTACAGTATTTAGATGATCAATACCCATCAGGACAAAGTGTTTTCAATATTTTGAATGCAGAACAAACAGAGGGCAATATATATTGTACTCCAGTATAACAGTCGTGAAAGGACTCTAATTAAACTACACCAATAAAACCACTGAATTATTTTAATCTTTTGGTAAAGTACTTACTAATGTATTGGTTTACAAATCAGATTGCAAAACTGAAGATCATTTGACACCGAAAGGTAGTATCACAATGTCTCACAATAATCATTAGCCCCAAAACTTTAAAAACAGCTATTCAAACCAAGAGAGATTATAATCTGTCCAAGATCTTGGAATAGAGAGTTGCTGAGTTTGCCTGCTAACAAAGTGAGATTTTGTTTTGTCCTCCAGCCAATGAGAATTCAATTACTTAAAAAAATAATAATAATTGTAAAACAAATAAATATACTGTGATTTAATTAGATTAGAGACTGGCAATTACAGTGTTCACCTACACTGTTTCCCTTGCATTTCCACAACATCCACCACCTGTGTTTTTTCCTGAATACATAATATTAAAAACCAACTGCAGAATCTGAATATCATAATTTACTTCAATTCTTTACGTTGTTTTTGTAAACGTTGCCTATCTTTAATGTAAATTTTGTTCCTTTGTACAGGAAATTGATTATTTTAATGAGCAAAATGTAAAGCAAACTGTTGTTGAAACTGAGTACCAACTTTTGCTCAAAGCATAGCTTATTTTGCCTAATGGCAACAGCTGAAGTTAGGCACCAGACATCTTATTCATCTTACTAACTGAATGGACAGTGACAGATTCAATTGATATTCATCATCATAGCATATAACCTTTCCATCACCAAGGAGGACCATCCTTGAATTACACCGTTATGAAGGGGAAAAAGCCTGTACAATGCACCTTTGGTAGAGCATAGAGGACTGCAAGAAGCTGAAAGACAGCTCACCCTGCCTGCTGAGATGCATGGATGTAAAAGATGGGACCGAGCCTAAGGACTCAATTCTCAGAACAAAGATTTCCACTTTATGATGAAAAGCAATGTCTCAAGAAGAGAATAGGGTTATTTCCCTGGGAGGAAATGAGGGCTTGGCATTGCATGATATAAAGGACACCAGAAAATTTTTATTGTCTTGATACTGAAAGCCTTTGTGGAATTACTTATTACTTTGTGGTTGCTGAAACAGAGGACTTTTTTCTTACTCAAAAAATTGTCTCTGATCTTTTTTGTCTAGGATGATTCTTTGCATACCAGTCTTTAAAAAACTTTCTTTATTAGCTTGCAATTACCATCCCTTTGACTTTCACAGCAACAGGGAGTACAAAGTGAGCTGAGACAGATTTTCAAGAAGTCTAGAAAGAGAGAAAAAAAATTAAAAAAAAATCACTAACCAACTGTAGGTCGATTCCTTAAACCATTCCGCCCTCAGAAATGTGTTTTTCAGTGAGCATTCCAACTACAGGGAGCACATTTCTTTCCTTTTAGCTCCAAATAGAGCTAGCCAAAATAATATCCTGCATCTTTACCTACTAAAACCTGTTGATTCACCAAAGGTAAGAGATTCCTCTAAGTCTGGTTTCAGTCATATTCAGTGAAACCCAAGAAAATTACAGTCACCCCCATGTATTTTTTTCTAGCAATCCATCTGTGACCTGCTGAAGAACTCAGGCTGCTCTGAGCTCTTAAACATTTGCCATCCTGAGCCATATCCATGAGCCTGATAAAAAGCTTAATACCTCTGGATGCCTTGAAGGTCTTTGGTGGCCAAAGGCACTGAAACTTCCAGATTGCATGGCTCCAGGACAGCCTATCACCTAGGCCTGCCTGGAACAAAGGTTTTTTGGCTTGTCACTGATAGCTCCAAAAAATCATGGAGTTAAGATGGATACTTGATCATTCAAATTGGTAGAAAAATACAAACTTCTCACAGACTTCCTGGAAAATAAAATGCTTTGTTTTTATTCACCTCTAGTCCTTGGGATACATCATCATAAGCATACACACAATCAAGTGTTCATACCAGTCAATCAGCATCTGGCTTAAAGTATCAATATCCTCAAGCCATATAGGAAAAAAATGTTGAATAATAATGGCTTATCA
The DNA here is from genome assembly GCF_947461875.1 of Haliaeetus albicilla. NCBI lineage: Eukaryota > Metazoa > Chordata > Aves > Accipitriformes > Accipitridae > Haliaeetus > Haliaeetus albicilla. The sequence continues at coordinate 21,567,585 of NC_091488.1, forward strand.
GTATTGTCAGAAATAATTCCCTGTTTGTAGCTTGTGCATGCACTGCTGTTACTTTCTTTTTGGGTTCTTTGCTTTCTTTCCTTTACAATGAAATCTTTTTCTGGTCAAATCTCATTACAGGATGTCATGTCAAATCAGGGACACAGATGTTTCCCACAAGATACAGTAGTTCTGGGTTATATATCATCTCCTTTTAAAACTTACATTCAAGACACTAAGCAAATCTCTGGGAATAGGGAAATATTTGGCAAAATAAGAGCTGCTGCTTTTAGAGAAGCGAGAATTTCACCCTGTTTGGTGAGACATACTAGAATCACAAAATAGACTATTATAAAGATAACTCGTTCTGTAACTGGAAAGTGTCCAAAGAATACTTAACAAATTTTAATGGCAATAAATAGTACTTCACATCTTGTTGTCCTGAACTCTTTCTCAGTTGCCTCCAAGAATTTCCAAATTCATCAACTGAACTAATTAATGAAATACAGCTCTCAATTCACGTTAAGGAAGATGATTTGAATTTGCCCTAATGTGTTGTCGTGGTTTAACCCCAGCCAGCAACTAAGCACCACACAGCCTCTCACTCACTTCCCCCCCCACCCAGTGGGATTGGGGAGAGAATCAGGGAAAAAAAGTAAAACTCGTGGGTTGAGATAAGAACAGTTTAATAGAACAGAAAAGAAGAACTAATAATGATAAAGATAACACTAATAAAATGACAATAGTAATAATAAAAGGATTGGAATATACAAGTGATGCACAATGCAATTGCTCACCACCCACCGCCAATCGATGCCCAGTTAGTCCCTGAGTGGCGATCCCCCCGCCCCCAGTCCCCCCAGTCTATACACTAGATGGGACGTCACATGGTATGGAATACCTTGTTGGCCAGTTTGGGTCAGCTGCCCTGGCTGTGTCCCCTCCCAACTTTTTGTGCCCCTCCAGCCTTCTTGTTGGCTGGGCAGGAGAAGCTGAAAAATCCTTGACTTTAGACATTACTCAGCAACAATTGAAACTTCAGTGTGTTATCAACATTCTTCTCATACGTAACTCAAAAACATAACACTGTAACAGCTACTAGGAAGACAATTAACTCTATCCCAGCTGAAACCAGGACACATGTAAACTACTCACCATCCTCTATATTGCAATATAGCTCTCTGTTAAAGTCAATTTTCCATGTTTTAGAATAAAAATCTGAATAAAGCCTGAGCATCATGAAAGTAAAAAAGGAAGTATGTTACACTATCATACTATCTCCTAATCTTGAATGTCTTTTGATGTGTCCTCTTTTTTTAACCTTATACTGAAACTGACTTTACTTGCCATCTAGTCTAAGCCATCTTGTCCACAGAAGAAAACAACAACATACTTTTAAAGCCTTTCTTCAGGAAGAGAGTTGTCTTAGGAGGAGGGATTAAAGATTTTTTGGCTAATTGAAGAAATCATAGAGATTCTTAAAAGAATAAAATAAGAACAAATATATTAATTTAAATATATATATGTATGTATATGTATCTTTTCCAGATCCCTGAAAGAGATTCTTCTGACTCAGTACTGAAAGATGGCATGGAGCAGTTCAAGGAATAAGGGACAAAAACCTTTTGTCTAAATATGTGCTATCTAACACAAGCAGAAAGAGAGCAGATCACTGCCTTCCTGAAATATGACAATTTGGAAAATAAAGTAGTAAAAAAAATCTGGGGAAAGACATTTAAATGCAGAAGTGCAATATCTGTGTATGTAATTATATAATACAAAGAAAGAACGGGAAGAAGACCCAACTATATTAAAAAAATGTGTGTAGGTACTCTTCATGTCAACTAAAAACCAACCTGACCTATAATTATAGGATATCAGAGAATGCAGCTTGTAGAACTACAAAAGTAAGAGTGTTGAAAATAAGGAGAGGGTATTACACAAAGGTTAAAAAGTAGAGTGATAATTATATACAATTATTTTCCCTTTTTTTTTTTTTTTTTTTTAGCTTTGCCTGACAACCAGAGTGTGCAGCAGAAACAGGATTTTTTTCTTTTAATCACAAAAGCTAACACAGTATTTTGGTATGCTTCGGCTCATAGTTTTGGAAGACAGGCACACTATCACACACCGAAATTTACACATGGCATATAGTGAGCAAGTTTACACCTTCCACTCCCTTCTAGCATAGCTTTGCTGGTTGCCCTTGAACCAATCACTCAGACAAGGCAGCACATAAGTCACAGGTATCTCTTTCACTATTATTTTTTTTTTCATACAATTACCTTTGCAGGCTATTAAAAGCAGCATCTTGCTTAAGATTGCACATAAAACCTATGGCAGAGCTCAAAATAAGGTTGTATGTCCTGAATTGCTTTGAAGATCTCAGCCTTATGTTCTTGAGCCTGATTCAGGTCTAATGTAAGTATGAGTAAGCCAGACTAATTTTCTTACCTTTTGCCAGGTCTACATTTGTCCTTATTGCAGTTTGCATTCTTTATCAACAAACACTGTTTTAATCACATGAACTACTTCACAGTTATTTTTCTTACCTTACACAGATAAACACTGAGGTCAGTTTAAATGTTATAACTGAGGATAACCAGGGCTGGAAGTAAATGATACCACATTAAAAATGTAATTTGTTTTCATTTTTAGAAACTACCTGTATCTTGGGATATGTCTGTGTGAGTCCATTAAATCCAAAAAATGGTTGCTTTGTGTGTGCACACATACACACAGGAAGAAAACAAAAAAACTTGGCGTATATTTAGTACTATGGCTATTTTTTATGAAGACAGTAGGCCTTTGAAGACATAGACAAACTAGGCTTCAAAGTATTCCTTCATTAAAGTTTACTTAGTTTAGGTTGAATCCATATCAAACACACACATACACACACAAAAAAAAAAAAAAACCCAACAAAAACAAATAGGTACATTCTGGTACTTAATAACCATCACTTTAACTAACTGCTTTCCCCCATGATTTGTCGAGGATGTGGACAGAACTGAAAGCCCAGGCTGCACAAATAGGGTATTGCCTATATTAGAGATGTACTTAATATCAAAATGAATCTGTTTTGGTCCAAGAAAAGCATTGGGTTTTCAATCAAGACTTTCATGTAACCAAGAAAGTAGCATTCATAAAACATACAAAGGTGTAACAGCAAGGAAGTACAATTAGTTCTACTTTTCATACAACCCACAATATTTGTTGCTGCTTAGACAGAAATATTTCTCCTGCTAAAGTTAGACCTGAATCTGAAAATATAAAGGCTAAGTTAAAGGATAAAATTAATTTCTGTTGTAACTAAGTAAAAGTCACTACCAAATTCATTTAATGCATTTTTCCCATTTAACCACACAAATTTGCAGTTGTCACTGACATTTACAAAACATTCAGTGAACTAAAACTTACCAGTCAAACTCCTAACTCCAGGTTGAGGAGGAAACTACATGCTCTATGTGTTAAGGCTATGCTAGTCCTACTTCTAGCAGTCTACAACATTAAATTAATGATGTATTTTTCTTGATCAGCCTGTTTAAGGTATTACACTTTCATCTTTTAGTTACAGTGATATCTTAACATATTAGCTTTATGCCAGAGAAAGTAAGACCTAGTAAATGATATGGGGAAATAACAAGAAAAATATCTTAAGGCAATGCATCTTCTTAGTAATAATCGTGAAACAATGAGGCTTTGTTAACAGTGATATTACTGTTGAGTGGTGCCCGTTTGATGGCTGAATGGCCAAATCAAATCCTTTATGGTAATTAGCAGGCCACTTAAGAAGGTAAATTATGCCCCCCCTCCTTTTCTCCATTTTCAAGAAAGTATTAAAAAAGGAAAGGAAAAAATGATTAAGAATTTATTAGAAAAACTTCCTTCCTCCTTTTCACATCCCACTCATTCTCTTAATTACTTTGTATTTTTATGCAAGGTAGAATTGGTAAGCACTCCTGGTTTTAGAGATAACTTTTTAACAATATTGACATTTCTCCTCTTTTACAGAGTTTCAGGTAATCAATTGCTCAGCCAGCTGTAAAAGCTAGACATAAAATTCTATAGTTGTTTACAAGTAAGAAAAGACAATGCATCAGTTCTCAACACCAATGACAGAAAACAATATAGTATTAAAAAAAAAAACTAAACATCAGCCTTTGTTGCTATGGTGGGTTGACCCTGGCTAGACACTGGGTGCTCACCAAGGCTGCTTTATTACTCCCCATCCTCAGCTGGGCAGGGAAGAGAAAAATATAATGAGAAGCTGATGGATTGAGATAAGGACAGGAAAATCACTCACCAATTACCATCACGGGTAAAACAGACTCGACTTAGGGAAAATTAATACAATTTATTGCCAATCAAATCAGAGTACACTAATGAGAAATAAAACCCAAATCTTAAAACATCTTCCCCCACCCCTCCCTTCTTCCCAGGCTCAACTTTACTCCCAGTTTCTCTACCTCCTCCCCTGCCAGCAGCACAGAGGAATGAGAAAAAGGGGTTGTAGTCAGTTCACCACACATTTTCTCTGCTGCTCCTTCCTCCTCAGTGGGGAAGGACTCCTCACACTCTTCCCCTGCTTCAGTGTGGGGTCCCTCCCATGGGATACAGTTCTTCACAAACTTCTCCAGCATGGGTCCCCTTCATGGCATGCAGTCCTTCAGGAGCACACTGCTGCAGTGTGGGTCCCCCACGGGGTCACAAGTCCTGCCAGAAAACCTGCTCCAGCATGGGCTCCTGTCTCCATGGGGCCACAGGTCCTGTCAGGAGCCAGCAGCGTGGGCTTCCCATGGGGTCACAGTCTCCTTCAGTCACCCACCTCCTCTGGCATGGGGTCCTCCCTGGGCTGCAGGTGGATATCTGCTCCACCGTGGACCTCCATGGGCTGCAGGGGGACAACCTGCCTCACCATGGTCTTCACCACAGGCTGCAGGGGAATCTCTGCTCCGGCACCTGGAGCACCTCCTCTCCCTCCTTCTTCACTGACCTGGGTGTCTGCAGGGTTGTTTCTCTCACATATTCTCACTCCTCTCTTTTCTCCAGCTGCTGTACCACTGCAGTTTTCCCCCCCCTTCTTAAACATGTTAACCCAGAGGCACCACCACCTTTGCTGATGGGCTCAGCCTTGGCCAGCGGCGGGTCCGACTTGGAGCCGGCTGGCATTGGCTCTGTCAGACATGAGGGAAGCTTCCTAGCAGCTTCTCACAGAAGCCACCCCTGTAGCTACCCCTGCTAGAAAAACCTTGCCACGCATACCCAATACAGTTTCTAGACTAGATAAATTCTGCATTCTTTGACACCCATGACACATTTTGGTCACCTGGGCTATGCATGTTAACAAACTAACATTTAATTAACTTTATCTGTAGTAATAGTACGTGACAAGACCATAGTCTCAGAATCATGTTCTGAAATAAATATTTTTCCCTCAAGTTTTATGATGAGAACAATATTTTCATTTCATATCTGACGGGTGAGGTGAAATGACCCAGAGGTATACACATGCTGTAGAAGGGAATTTTCTTTCTCTTTCCTGTATGCATACCCTGGTTTCATCCCCAGTGCCTTCAAAACAGAAGAGCGAGGTATTGCCTGAGATGTTAGTGAGTTCTGCCCACTTTAGAAGCTTCATGAAATAAGGGCTAATTACAACTGCTCTGAAGAGTTACGTCTTCCAGAACATAAAAGGTATCTTGAGATTCTGAATATTAAAAATTTTAAGTACTTTTAATCATATACTTAAAACAGTACAATGAAAAAACAGAGCCTGAGTAGATGTGGTCCTCACTGCAGGAAAGTTCAGAACAGCTATAATGTAATGAAAAGCATTTAACTCCTACTAGATGAGTTTTCCTGAGTACTTATGATTTTTCTCTTGTTCTCACTTGAAGATAATTCACTGTATCAATAATCTTTTTATGATAAAAAAGAAAATTAAAGTTTGCAATGGAAAACTTTCAAATCAGTATCAGAAAAATTTTTTTGCATATAACACCCCTTATTTCAAAGGAATTTCTCATTTTAACATCAGTAAATTTTAAACATTCTATGGAAATATACTCTCTTCAAAAATAAGTAAATAACCCTAAATTATTTTCTGAACAAGGATTTATCAAGCTTTAATATTTAGTTGGGTCGACAGGTACATATTCACCAATTTGCCTGTGTACTTGCATATTTGCAGATGTGTGTTTAAGAGATAGAGAAGATGCTCTGAGTGTCTGAGATTAAAAGCACTGAAACAGAAGAATAAACATCATGGAGAAACTGAAAAGGCTAGCTTTAGCCTTTTTCTACTATAAGTGAATAAAATAAACCTTGCATACGCTTTCCAGTCATTCTTCCCACAGGCTCTACTGCAGTCTAGGTTCTGTATAGTTATCTTCTGTCCCCAATATAAAAAAAAAAAGAAAAAAATCACATATTTTGTAGTTTAATCCCTGCTAGGATCCTTACACACATAATTATATATACATCACCTTCTGAATTCAGTGAGCTTTCTTACAGAGTATTGTTTTTTTAAACCTATTTTGAGTCAAATGGTCAGGAGTCAAGCAAGGTTATTCCTAACAAATCATATGGCCACTGATACTGAACAAAACCCCACGTCAGTGAAAACTATTTACAGATATGTAAAAGACAAAGAGCACACATCAGATGGAAATGTCCATCTTTTAGGGGAATGGTGGGTCTATAACCCTCACGTGGAACATTTATTTATCTTTTTTGTTGCAGAAAGGCTCAGTGTAATGGTAAGGAATAAATATGGTGATTGCTCTAGAAATAGAATACAGAGAATAAGATGGTTTAAAGTCAGAATTTATTCAGGTGGCTAACTGAAATAAGAGAAATTGTCTTCTTCCAATGTCCTTGCTGATACTGAACATTTTTATTCATTTTTTTAATACGTACTTTAAGTATTATTCCACAACAACAACAAAAAAAAACAGTGTGCAGTTTTTCTAGTTGAACATGGTAGACTAAAAACATTCATGTCTTAAAAGCTATTTGCAGCAGCTTTTGATACAGTTATGTACTTAATATTGGTACTTTGACTCATTAAATTTCAGAACAGAAATGCCATTTTTCCATGTGTTTTAGAAAACACAGAATTATAAACCTTTTAATAAAAGCCTTAGGTATTCACTTTCTATAATTCACATTGACTGTAAAGTTCACCCTTCAGGAAGGCTATGGAAGGGTAATGAACAGAGCATGAGACAAATATTTCCTGTCTAAAAATTTTTTTTTTTTTTTTTTTTTTTTTTTGCTTTATTTGACACTAGAAAGGTAGTACTGGCATTAATGCAGAGTGCTTTTTACAGATTGCTTAGCACTCATGCCATAAAAATAAGTTTACTGGCTCATCCATCATGCCATGGTATAACTGAAGAAATTGTTCTATTTGCATGGATAATATAGCTCAGTGAATTTGCCACCTCAGTTGAAATCTATGCCTAAGGAGGCTGCTGATCACTCTGCAACCTCCATTTTCAAACAGTTAACACTGGTAACAGAGTTCACTACTCAGTTGAATTCCCACTGATATATGTGGAAGTCCCCTTTGATTTACACCACCATTCCAGGCTAGGACCTTTGCTGGACAGAATTCTTAGTAGTTCTCTATCACCAGTGGCCACTGGTGCACTTGTTCTCCAATGTTCGTACTGAAGCGTAACTCCAGATAAAATTAATATGTTGAGAAATGAACAAAAAAGGCATTTCTCCTTCTATTTTTAAATTTAGAATTCAAATCGGTACAAGTCAAAGAATAATCACAGCACCAACTTGTTTAAATAGTATTATCTTATAAATTTTGGAGGCCTAAAAGCTGCAGGCACAAACCACGAAGCTGACGCAAGCAAGAGAGTAAGGTATCTTCTTGGTAATACTGAAAAACACCGACTGTAATAAGACACACCTGAATAAAGAACTTACTCTCCCAGTACTCTTAAAAAGCTTCTGAACATGGTTGACTGAGACGTTACCACTTTCAGCTAGGAAAGCAGAGGTGATGGGGTTGGGATATGCCAACAAAATCAGCAGCAGTTCAGGTAGCCTAAAGGCAGCTGGCTTCCTTCATACAGGTGTGTGAAGAAAATGCATGAGCAAAGACCTGAAAGGAAAAACACAACCCTTCATCTGTTTAAAATAAAGCTGCTATAGATAACTGATTCATTAAAACAGATTTCCAGCATCTGTGTGCTTTTCCATTCAGTTTGCAATAAATCCAATGCTATTTTATGTGAAAGAGATCTGATCTCAGCTTGAACCCAAGTCAATGCAGACATCAGAAACTCTTTCATCTGAGTCATTTCTAACCATATGATTCTGCAGTCGACAGAATAGTAAATGTAACTGTATCTACTATTTTCTTCATGAAGATCAAGATTAATTATATAAAATGATATTGAAAAAGATTTAAGAAATCAGCTATATTTCTACAGAAGTTTAGCATGGGATAAGCTAAGGCTAGTATTTTTTTTACAAATTTGCAAGTAAATCAAATCAGACCAGAATCCAAAACAAAATGAAGATCGCTCCAAGTAGTAGAAAACATTAGTTAGAAGGATAGGTTAAAATGGAAAAGAAAGTTAGGATGAACAGGGGAATGCAGAGTACCTCGAAAGGCTATACGTTAACTTCATTTTTCTGAAAGCATGTGAACTATCACTTTCAGATTTCCCTAACAAGAAAAAACTTTAAATAACTTAAAATGGCAAACACCACAGGCAGCAAAAAGGGCAAAGGGAAATAAAACTTCCTTCATTTTACAAAGTCAGTTTGTTAGTATAAGAGCCCCTGAAGCAGTATGACATAAGGAAGCTGTAGGGAGGACACCTGCGGAAACTCCAGAAATAGGAAACTTTAATCCAATACAGAGAGCTGTTGGCAGGACCTGCTGGCTTCATCAAATGATTTTTAAAGCAGACCAAAGTATAATATAAACACATTCACTGTGACAGTTACATTTCCACTGCATTTATCTGCTGAAATCAGCTAAGTTGGAATTAGCAGAAAAGGACCTGGGTGTGCTGGTCAACAGCTGGCTGAATATGAGCCAGCAGTGTGCCCAGGTGGCCAAGGGGGCCCAAAGCATCCTGGCTTGTATCAGAAATAGTGTGGCCAGCAGAAGCAGGGAAGCTATTGTCCCTCTGTACTCAGCACTGATGAGGCTGCACCTTGAATACTGTGTTCAGTTTTGGGCCCCTCACTACAAGAAAGACATTGAGGTACTGGAGTGTGTCCAAAGAAGAGCAACAAAGCTGGTGAAGGGTCAAGAGGACAAGTCTTATGAGGAGCGGCTGAGGAAACTGGGGTTGTTTAGCCTGGAGGGGAAACATTATCGCTCTCTAAAACTACCTGAAAGGAGGTTGTAGCGAGGTGGGTGTCTGTCTCTTCTCTCAAGTAGCAAGTGATAGGATGAGAAGAAACAGCTTCAAGTTGAGCCAGGGAAGGTTTAGATGGAATATTAGGAAAAATTTCTTCACTGAAAGGGTTGTCAAGCATTGGAACAGGCTGCCCAGGGAAGCGGTTGAGTCACCATCCCTGGAGGTATTTAAAAGATGTGTAGACGTGGCGCTTAGGGACATGGTTTAGTGGTGGACTCGGCAGTGTTAGGTTTGTGGTTGGACTCGATGATCTTAAGGGTCTTTTCCAACCTAAATGATTCTATGTTTCTATGATCTTATTATTCTAAGCCACATTCTCTTGAGGATTCAACAAAATGGAAGCTAACAATAAAAATCCACAAAAATCTGCTACATATTCTCCATCCTCTTTGCCTGCAGAAGTAACAAGTAACAACAGGTCCTTAAGACCTTACCACATATTCTTTTTCCAGAATGGATGAAAGAGGCAATAAAACACCACCGAGATTTTCTACAAACAGGCATGTCTCACCCTTGCTAAAACAAATTAATTTCTAGTACTGTCTTGTTTCCTTTGCAATTCAGTACCTTGAGGAGGAACCAACCTTGATACAGATCCTGCTTTTTGCAGAGTATCACTGAATTCAGTCCTTGGGGGCTTCAGTGTAATTTCTAGCCAAGGTGCTGGTAAGGAGTGGGAGAAGTGACAGTGTGGGGTGAACCCAGCTTGTTTACCAGCTCACCCACTGCAGAGTAGCTATGGACAGGGTAAGTACTACAAGACTTCCCCTTCTCTTTGTATTAGTTTTTCACAGGGAAAGAATGATTGCTGCTGCTACTGCAACTTTATAACCCTTGCAATTGCTGTTATTATTTCTATGGAAGAAAACGACAAAACATTAGTTATTCTAGATAGAAAGGGGATACATGCCTTAAAGGTCAAGGGAAGTCTCACTTTTATCACTGCACTAAAAAATTACTTTTCCTTTTACCAGTTCAACTATCAAATTGAGAGAGGAAAAAAGAAAAAATCAGATTTGATTTACCAGTTCCATACATTTTTCTTTTAAACAAATAGGGGGGGGGGGGGGCGTGGGTATTTTTTTAAATTTTATTTTAGACACCTCATTTTGGAGAAAATATAATAAATGAAAAACGAGCAAGGTGGTATTTTGACATCAAGTGGGGAGGCAGACTATACTTCTTTTTATCCAGTAACTTGGGGCTCCTGGTGTTGACCTAGCTTTAGAAGCTCAGATTCAGTTATCTCCACTTTTGGAGGAAATATGATTCCGCATCTTTCATGTTCCTGGAAGATCCCCAAACCATAAGGCTACAGGGGATTTCAGTATAAGCCCTGTGTAAGTCATTACCCTCTGCAGACTAAGTATTGAATACAACACTAACTGTAGCAGAGACTTCTACCCAAACCTTGTCATCTCCTAGGAACATGTACAATGCTATGGGAAGTAAAACTCACTTCATCTAACAAAATTACTTTTTTGGTGTAGTTACTGCTGAAATAGAACAATACAAGTTCATAATTGCTGACTAATGGCAACAAACATCAGTAGAAATTCTCAAGATGTCACTTTAATCCATTTTGAAAAACAGTTGGTTGACCATTGGGCTTCCCTAAACCTCTTAATGCAGGGCACAATATAGTCATCGTAGTATGTGTTGTACTCCAGCCGTATGTTGTCATGCCACATTTTCTCAGGCACAGGGAATACGTAAGTATTTTACATCAGGTAAAGCCATCTCTATAGAGAAACAGAGGTTGCCATCCACTATAACTCCCAAAATCAAAACCTTTTAAATAAAGGAAGAGAACATAATGTGAATCCTTCATGCCCAGCGGTAAGCAGTAACCATGGACAAGTTGCAAAAATGCTCCAGTATTGCTCTGTCAATAGTGCAAAACCCAAATGCCTTATTCAGCATAAAACCTGTAAATTCTCAGTCAACTGAAATTTACATTTTACAACAAACTACTTGTCAAAATAAAATTTATTCATTCCTATCCACATATCTTTAGTCTAACTAAATGCCAGAGTCCTCACAGATTTTCAGTTAGAAAACAAATTAAGTATAAAAGGCAGTAAATATTGCCTTAGTATTTTTTTCAACTAGTAGACATTACAATGATTATTAACCAATATAAAACATGTTTGGTACAATATCCAGCAATATACATTAGGCAAATTATATTTTCATGGAAAAAATCTAAATTCCTCATCCTGAGAATTAGAACCTGACAAAATTGAAGATACACTTAAAAATCCAGGGCAATATAAATTGAAAAACCCTCAAAGGATGTTTTGCTTAAGCTTTAATTCTCAAAAGAAGAAAGCCAACCAGAAGACCCCTTTACTTGCTTTGCCAAAACCTCAAATTGGATCTCAACTTTATGGATGATTTAGGAAAAGGAAAGAAACAGTAATTCCCATGCTTACAGTCATCCCTTCAAGCACTCGTGGTAATTAATTTTCTAGTCCTACCTATCACACTGATCTGGTGATAAGGAACATATAGTAAAATACAGTCAAAGGAAAAATATGGAAGAGCAATTATTAAAGCTTATCAGGAACACTGCATAGTTTGAGCCTCATAATCAGCTTCTTACCCCATCCCTTCTGCCCCAGCAACATTTTCTCTCTCAGGCTGCCTTCTGAAGAATAAAAAAGTAATAGACCACTGCGATGAGATTTCTCCTATTACACCATTAGGAAAAGCTCCTTCTGGAATACTCGGCATGTCATAATATGCACAGTAGGGAATTCCTCCAGCATGCCAGCAATTTTCAGTATCAATCAAAATACATAAAGCAATGTGCAGAAATGCTGGAACAGCTTTCATGTCAGGCACTCCTGGAATGCAAAAGCAGTGTAGTGCCTTTGCTGCTCACCTCTGTTATGCTTTTTGTTGCACAGAAAAGCCAGTCACGCACTCATGTGCAATACAACCTTCCATGCTCATTAGAAGCTTTTCTCTAAGCTCGTAATTCAGAAGCGCTTTTCTTCATGCAACGTTACTTTCATAACAAAAGTCAGCTTTCTGCTCCTAGTCAGCTCTACAAAATATCCCTCATCTGATTTTTTTTTTTTTTTGAGAGAGATATTATATATATATATATGCATGAGTTTATACACACAATTTTTTCTAAACAGGACTTTTGCTGCCTTGGGTGACCTGATAGCACATTTAGACACATACTGCCTGTGGGTGATGTGTAAAATTTGGGCATAATTCTAAGATCAAATCAGCATGGAAGGTGAGAGGGTTATTTATCTTCCCTTTCTTTCTTCTTATTTTTCCTGGTAATAATCATGTTGATAATCACAGAAAGTGTTACCATGGTTTTAAGCTGATACAGTTAAAAGAAGAAATGTGCCCATTTATCTGGTGTATGTCCATAAAAATACGCCCAGTTAACCTACCACAAAGTGTGAACTCCAGCAAAATATGACACTGATTACTACATCCAGATATATTCTGAAATTACTTGAAGATTTTGGGGTTGGTTGTTTGGTTTTTTTTCTTTCTTTTACAATGACCTGTAGAATTTTATGATTGCTATTATTAAAATCTTATACTTGGATTTCACTATCTGTTACTCCTGTCTCAATTTTCTGCTATTTGCATCTTGCATCCTTAGAAAAGGGGTTATGTATTCATCTTGTATTGCTATAAAAATTCTTGTTTTGCTGAAATCCTTGAGACATTATTTTATTTAATGTATAAGAACTCTTGGTTTCTATTGATACTAGCCAAAAGTTACTTTCCAACAGAATGAGAAGGGTATCCATCCGAGTAGAACATTTTTTTCACTGCAAATAGAATTATCAGTAAGAGGGTAAAAAAACACTATTGGTGATACCACAGAATCCTATGTACTTAGGAATTCTTTCCTTTTTCCATTCTTCCTTACCCTGTCCCTCTCCCTACCAAATGTGATATTGCTTCTAAAACACACATTAGACATTAAAATTTTAATTTCAGGTTCATCCTAAAAACTCTGTGTGAAACGTGGATATATAGCTTTAGTGCAAAATGAAAATATATTTTAAATTCTTCCTTCTAAGTACTACTTTTTGCTCAATGTTCTGCATCCACATTGTATCTCTTACTCAGATATGGTCTCCAAAAATTAAAATAGAGATCAAGCATGATAATGTGGACACAGAAGGAGAATTTAATTAAAACCTTGTTTAAAGAAATATCCCCACTAATCATGGAATTTGGACCATGATTTGTCAGTCATTGACTCAAATCCAGCTCAGAAGTTAATTTCAATCATTACAAGATCTCATTTTGTGATCTAGGCACAAAAAAGTTGCTGCTCTCAGTCCAGCATCTAGTGGACAGGTGTCCACATCATAAAAGCTATTATTGTAAATGAAACCAGTTATTGGTGTACTCAGAATTGTTTGTGCCCATTGATAAGGCACAGTAGGAAGCATTCTTAAGTGATGCTTGTGCTGTACTCAGCTCATTAATTTGAGTAACAGCTCCTCATAGCACCAACTGGAAAAAGCATAGAGAGGAAGAGAGAGGAAAAGACGACAATAACTACAGGTTCAAGAATCTATCAATGTAGGAATTTTCATAAATACCTGAACTTAAAAAATAATCCATAGCCACCTTGACTATTGGAATATTTATCATATATTCTTATAGCTTGGGGCTATAATGGCAGGAACAGCACAAGAAATGGACTTTGACTTTTGTATTTTGGTGTAAAGAAAGTACTCTAGTCTGACAGAAGAAAGAGCAGGAACATTCAAGATCTTGTGCCAGGTGGATAGGGGCAAGCCACTGTTCCCATGCCTCGTCCTCCCTCCAACACTATCCACTCTTCAGCACTAAACTTTTGCAGTCAGTATCTGACAAAAGGCAAATGCAGACAGGTAAGTATGATAAAGCTAGTGATTTGATAAACTTCAAATAGGAAAAAAAAAAAAAAGAAAAGAAAAAAAGGGGAAAGAAACTGAGTCCATTACAAGTGAAATCCTTGAACACATGCCTTCATTCAAAGAGAAAATAATTCACTGTTCAAGACAGAACAATGGCTGTTAACCTCCCCTGTCTTCCATAAAATGGTTATTACTGCATAGATGGAACAAAAAAGCCTATCAGCATTCTGGGGAAGTTACACTCATTTTCCAGAGAGCACATTCTTTGAAAGATTAATTTATGAAATTTTAAATGAGTTACTAGAGTGAAGACATTTGGAAACATTTCCCAGATCATACAAAGAATAACATTTAAAAAAAAATTTCCAACACACAAAAAGGCAAGCTAAATGTTTAATCCAGAACTTGTTGATGATTCATCAATTACAGTGAGCTTTGGATGAAATCGTGATTTTTACTTTTTTTTCCCATTCATTCTAAACAATTCCTTTGCAAAAATCATGGGAAGATAGAAAAAGGATGTATTATGGACACATTTAACTACTTAGTCCTGCAAATTTACCTCATTCAGTTACTAATTGGTTGTAAGCATTATCCTTATTATCAGCACAAACTTTACCTTGGTGAAGCTCTAGCCCTCTCTTTTTTCATCTTCAATAGCGTAAGACAATAAAACTGCATGCTCCAGTAGCGTGGGACTGTGCAGGAACTGTACAAAATGGGAATTCCCTGCTGAAAACAAATGAGGAACTTTTCCAAACCTCTCAGCCATTTTCCTTCCAGAGGGGACCTGAGCTAGAACCGAGATACTCCAAAGTTTTCATAACAGAGGGGTGCATCACAGAATTGCTAAGACTGTAATGGTCAGGACACCTCAGCCAGAGGCTGAGGTCTGGCGGCAGTAGAAGCAAGTGTCTGAATCTGACAAATTCTGACAGAGAACCCACAGAAATTAGACTGCATCTTGCTAAGAGCTTGACTGTCCAAGTCACACACTATTATGTCTATTGTAAAATTTTAAATGTACCCCATGTTTTACAGTAAAAATATTGCAACTGTTATTCATGGAAATGAGATAATGATTTCTATTTTTTGTTGTACTGTAACAACTGTTTCTTTTTGCTTTTCTGTCGATAAATTTTCCTTGCTCAATATATTGATGTGTATAGAAGTTGCCTTTTTTTCTGATTGTTCCCTTCTGTTCCTCTACAGAGATATCCACTTAAAAATCCTCACTATTCTAAGCACTGAGTTTTGTCTCAAGTTTTCGATTCCTCATTATTCACAAAGGATGTAGGTATGATTTTCTTTGGTTCTATGCTATTTCAGTCTTCCTTTTGTGCAACAACAGAAAAACTCTAGTGAAATAAAGATGTCATAATTTTCAATACCTGCACTGGACTTTCTCATCTGTCAGTCATAAGTCTCTGAGTTCACCTCTTCTCTTTTTCTTTGTTTTTTTTTTTAAACCAATTGCATTTTGCTTCATTAGTTATAGTTGTTCAGAATGCTTTGCTAACTACATTCTATATTCATCATCTTTACACATTTAGGCATTGGATAACAAATAACTTTTTAGGTTCAGAGACAAGAATTTGTTTTGAATTTTAAAGAGATATTAATTTTCTGCTTTCAAATAAAAGCACATTCATTTATTCAGAAAAGTTATTTTTCTATCCCAATAAAGCTAAGGAGTTGCTATTAGCAAGACCACAAAACTTCACATTGAATAGAAGTCTGATTTGTTTCATCACTCAGTCTCACTATTCATATTTGAAGATGCATGCTTTTGACTTCTCGACTGTATTTAATTCCTTCTCATCAATGGCACATGTTTGTCTCTTCCCCCTCTTTGCAAAGATCAATTATTGATCTGCATTCATGTAACTGATGTATCTCTCCCCCATCTATTAGCCATGTGTTTTCAAGCATGTAATTTAACTGAATTCTTTCCTCCTCTTACAGTTCCTCTGTCATCCATTTCTGACAAGCACCGCACTTGCTTTTATTCCCTATTCTTTGTGCTTCGTTTTATTAAAAAAAAGCCAAAAAACAAAAAACCCAAAACCTCACTTTATGCTCATTTTATGTTAGTCATTGCTGTTAACTGTAGTAAAAGGAACTTAATCACCATATGTTTTTCTTGTTTTGTTCTGAGAAAATGTGAACTATTGCTCAAGAAACATATTAAACATTTACAAAAAGTAACAAACTAGTATGTTGGTACTGAACAGATCCAAATATAGGATAAACTTGTAATTTTACACTAAGGTTCTACAGTTCTACACTTCATGTGTGATGTCTGGTTAGCAAAGTATCCATCACATCATCCTCCTGAAAAGCGAGCTGTACCGTTTCTAATAGAATCAGCTGCTCTACTCCAAGGGCGTGTATATTTTATACCAATATCCAGGTACCTTCTAAATCACACTGGAACTGAACAAACCTTTAACTTGGCCCAAGTATCCTAAAGATACAAACAGAAAAGAAACTTTCTTTCCTCCTGAAAGGAATTACATCCCTCATTGATGGATGTTTTCATATATAGTCATTTGGCCATGACAAAAGCAGAGACCAACACCAGAACATACTCACAATAGTTTGCCCTCCTCCTCCACTCAGAAGGTTGATTAGATGCTGTAAAAGCAGACTTCCAGCACATTATTGCAGTTCAACAAATATCACCATATTGTTTCACCCTAGCTTGTCTGAGCAACACCCTTGATCCTGTAACTGATGCAAGAGAGTAATCTTTTTTCCAGAACAAACAAGAGCAAAACCACATTGTGAGCAACAGCAAGCCTTTCACCATCTAGCCCATGACATGGAAGTCACCACTCCAGCAGGAACTGACAGTAGTGAGGGATAAATATACCAGTCACATACTCTTCGTAGTTAAATTCTGTCACCAAAATATGCCTTTCCACCACCATATGGGCTATGAGAAGTTACTTAAGCCAAGTACCATTGCATTGTGACCCACTAGTCCATTGAACTTTTTAAGCTGCCTTTTGTGTATCTTTGTAGTTGTCCAGACATTTTAGACAAAGCTAGACATCACTTACAGTTGGTATTTTCTTCTCTTGAACTAGGTCAACCTTAAGCATTACATAGATATAAAATACCTTCATACAATTTCAGTAGCTGACAAATCAGATAACATTCCTAAGAAAGACAGCTAGTCATGAAACAAGAAAATGAAAAATTTACCATGCCTCTTAGTAATCTTTTCCAATGGTTGCTTGCCCTCACTGACAGCAGTTTTCACCATCTTTCCAGTTTGGACTTTACTGACTTACAAACTTCCAGCTGTTGGATCTTGTCATGTCTTTGCTTGGTAGACTAAAGAGACCACTATTATAAAGTAATAGTATCATCCCTTATACAGCCAATTCCTCCTTTGCAAGCAGTAAGTCAACATAATTTTTATGTGCAGATTAACAACTCTGTGAGAACGGCAGGCAGGAATACACTTAGTACATTCAAGTTGTGTCATTCCTTTTCACAATACTACTGAATTAATAGCTATGTTATTATTTAGACTATTAGTCCATAAATTGCAATCTACTCATATCCCACAGCTAAGCAGCATGTAAAAACACCAAGTGGCAAAAATCTGTATTTATTCTAATTAAAATACATAAACATGCATAAAAGCTGCAAGAATACTGAAGTACAGAGCACTACTTTCAATGGCTCACTGATTAGCCAAACTATTCTCAGGTAATTTGTTATCTCTCTAGGAATCCTCATTTTATACTTTCCAGTGAGGAAAGCTCAATTTTTGCATTACTGTTTCTCTAAATTAAATCTACATGACTTTTCTATTCAGAAAATCTCCTTTTAGCAATCAGCATAGGAAGGTAATCAAAGCCCATTTACACAGTAAAGCAAGTTAAAAACCAATGGTACTTGTTGCTCTGTACCAAACTTCGGTGTTTATTCTAAATCATGTTTCAGTTTAACAAAACGAATGAGCAGTACATGCACATACTGCACTGGACATTTAAAATTAAAATGGAGTTACCAGTTGTAATGATCACATGTTTTGAATGTATTTACTTAGCTTTCTTTCAAAAAGACTTAATATTAGAGGTTGCCAAACCTGATGGGTGTCACGACCCAGGAGGATTCCTCTTACTGCAGCTGGGTTGATGGGAGGCTGCAGTGGTTCTAAGTCCCCGGATGGAGCCAGTAGCAAGGCTGCCCACATGTTCCCAGCCAGCCAGCCACAAACTATAAATGTATACCTTTACACATATATTTATATACACACACAGCCAGCCATGATAGCCTGACCCTTCTCCCTGGCTGATCAGAACCAAGTCCACCACTGGAACAGACAGACACAGGCGTGTGTTGCCTGTCTTTCCATTAGCTGGTTATGGACACTTGGTCAGGTCAGTAGCTGGCTCCCAGACTGTGGAGTTCCTCCAGGCAGCTGACACCTCGAGTCTTGGAGGTTTGTGCTCACTGCAGTTGCCGGCACTCAGACCTCTTACTCGAGGACTAGTCTGACTTGCAGTTTGCTGACATTCACCCACACACAGAAGAGAGATTGCCCAACCCACATGGAGGACAGTTAGAAACAAGATTTAAGAAAAACATAGGACAGACTGTGGTAGTCAAGCTCAGTCAGGCAAGCGTGTTAGCCAGCAATCTCTATGCACTCAAACAGCCTCTTTTACCCCACTCACCGCTCTATTTTCCCCACACTTGCTCAAGATGGACCCACTGGTCCACCTTGATCCCTCCCCACATTCGCTCCCATAGTAAAATTTTGCACCCCACCACAATCCCCTTAAAACATTGCATGTTTTACACAGTCCCAAAATTCTCTTGACTTTTTAAGTTCTATGCCTCTGAGAGGCAGTAACTTTTTCATAGCCTTTCAAGGATTTTCCTCCTTGACTCTCCTCTGTGCATTTCACATCAACTACAATGGTCTAAATCATTTGTCTTTGATAGTTTTATTCAGGAGCAAATTCAGTGTGCTCCTTTCAGTTTTCACTGATTATACTAGGGTATCCCAGACTGTCGTTGTTCCTCTGATCCTTACTGGGTCTTTGCGCTTATTGTGATTAGCCTTTAACCTGATTACCTAGCAAAACATGTATCCTGATACTATCTAACACAGAATCATGTTATGCAATCACACGATCACCATGACTGCATTTCGGTGGTAGCATATAATGGCATTACTAGCTCTACAGCAAATCAATTTTTCTGGTTAAAAAAATACCCATTTGACCAGTGTAAACAGGCTTGATACATTCTTGAAAAACATAATGGTTTATTATTTGATTTGGGAGGGAAAAAAACCCCCAAAATATTAGGGATTAAGTTGCAACAGGTACAACTCCAGATGCCTACAAAAAAGCCTGATCACAGGAACAGGCTTCCTCTATAGTGCAGCACTGGGAGCTGTCAGGAGGAATCTGTCCATGCTCGAGAGATGTGAGGCTGCTGCTGCTCCATGTCGCCAGGTCCAGCCAGTAGCAAGGCTGAAGAAACTTTCCCAGCAGGCACACACACAAAAGCTCACACATACACACACACACACACAGAGCTGGCCACACAGGTCACAGACACGCAGAGCACTCGCACAAATGTAGCACCAGCACCCTCATCCTGCTCCCCTCTGACTGGACAGGATGGATGTCTAGTAGTGAGAATATGTATATATTCACATGTAGAAGGTGGATGCCTCCAGCAGCTGGGCTCAGACATGCCGTGTGCCCAGTGGCTGGCCCCTGGAGCCCAGGCTCCCCAGTTGCTGGCACCTGGACATATGAGTCCCAGAAGCTGCAGGTCTACTCCAGTTGCTGGCATAGACTGTCACACACACAGAGCTGGGCCAGGACTTTCCAGGTCCCAAAAGCCAATTCCCTCTGTACTTTTGCGCCTAGAGGCACCCAGGTGCTCTCAAACCCAGAGTCAGCCCTAGAGACCTGCTCACCATCTTGCTCTCAGCTCATTTCTCCTACTCACCAGCTGATCTGACTTGATCTTCACTATTGCTCACACACACGCTCGCAGACCTCCACTCACTCCAGTCACTGGCACCACAGACACACAGGCCCTTGGCCCCATGGTCTCAGTCCAGTTGCTGCACACAGACCCCCCTGCACACACAGAAGAGAGAGCCCCTACCCAGGGAAGAGCTGGAAAGAAATTTAACAAGTAGGACAGACTGCACTGATCAGGTGCAGGGCAAGGCCAGACAAGAGTACTGACTAAACTATTAACATGCGATGGCCCTTATTAACCCTTTACCCCTCCTTTGTTTTCCCACTCCTGTTCCTCCCCAAATCACCTAAATCCCCCCCTTTTCATACCATTGATTCCTGCCCTAAACAACCCATAAATCCTGAGTGATCTTAAACTGATTTTCTGCTGCCTCCTACAACGTGTCCCACCCTAGGCAGCAGCTCCTTTTAGTGTGAAAGGTGATTTCCAAAGCTGCTCCTGATGACTTATGATGATGGGCTTCATGCTAGACACTGAGGTTGATGGCTCAGCTGAGATAGTCTTGCAAGGGCCCTGACAAGGTGGTTGCTCCTCAGGAGTCCTTGATTCAGGTTCCTACCTGTCATTGTGAATTTCTGTGCTCCTCTGAGCATGTGCAGACAGGCCCTGGATGGGCTGATGGCCCCTGTAAGGGCCTGGGAGTAGCCCAGCAGGGTATTACTTGGGCTCCCCCCGCCGCCATTGTCTTTCTGAGCTCCCTTGTGGGTGTGGAGATGTACTTTATCACCTAACCTCACAGTAGTGTAACACATAACATGAGTCAGCACAAAAGGTATGGAGCAGCATCAGGCAACCAGGCAATGAGGCAGGTGAGAAGAGAAAACAGAACATGGGGAGAACAAAAGGAAGAAGTTTTAAAAAAGCAGAACTGCATATGAAAGCATTATTACAAAGATCAGTTGGAAGAACAGAATGTCCCAGAAATTAATCACAAGGAGTATCTAGAATGACCAGGAATGCCGTGATACTAACCATGCATACACAAGATGAGCCTGCATTTTCAGCTGACATCTTGAAGATGTCAACGGGAACAGATTAGCACTGAAAGTTTTGTTTCCCTCACTGCCCCCAATGCTCCCCCACATCTGTTGCTCAGAGCCATCTCTGCAGCAACCAGCACAGAGCCAACAGGAAACAATGCTTGCACTTGGACTACTCATCACAGAGCTGATTTCTTATAGTGGCATCACTGAATTTCATGACTGCTGTACATGACCATGTACAACAATGAGCCTCCTCCTAAGTAATATTGTGCCAATATTTGGCTATTGCTGGGGTGATAACATTAGAGGAAGCCCTCCTCTCCCTGCGTGTATGAGGTACTTTAGCTAGGCAGAAAAAAAAGTCTCCATCAACTGTCCACTTAAGCTTATAAACCTTTGATTTTTCCAGCGACACTTCACAAAATGCACTAAGACAATAAGCTCACTGACTCAACTGATAACCAAGTACAAAAACATGAACCCAGGCACGGACTAAGATCTCACTGAAAAAGCAGACCCTGTAAAGACTGAACAACCAAGTAATTTCCCCAACACGTGACTGTGCTGAAACTAATTTGAACATGATATTTACAGGAAAAGGAAGCAAAAAACGATTTCACACCACAAGGCTTGCTTCACATGACAACTAGAGATATCAGATAAACAGTATAAAAAACTCTCATCATCTATTCTTAAAGGAATGATACTTTCTGATGGGTTAATTAATTGGTGGCAACAAGGAACCTTTCATGTAATCATGGAAACATTATTAACAGTAATAAATTGCATCTTCCCTGAAGCAACATAAAATCAATGACTTTACAAGAAATTGTTAAAACAATAATGATGCTTTAAGAAAAACTCTTATTTGAAATGTATGAAGGTGGTGATGTTAAGGCCATTATATTTTCATACATTTAATGATTTAGAGATATTTGATAGTATTGAGTTAGATTTATTTTCTTAATAACTAGTGTCTGTATTATTAGATAATAAGGATAGAAATGCTTACATATACTTTTTGAGGAAAACATCTGGATTGATTAGGAAACCTGGTCAAGTGGCCAGTAAAAACTCAAAGTGGGATTATTGTTCCACCACACATGGAATGAGAATTGTTCCTCAGGGTAATTGTAGGCAATAGTGTCCACAAAGCTTGCTTTCTTTCAAAGGTGATGACAGACTAGGTCCTCCTAGATTGAGATTTTCCTGTCCTCAGCATGGGGCAAAACCAGGGATTGGGGCGTGGATGGCAGAAGATTAGAGTCACAGCCATTCTGCTTTACCTCCAAGACTATGTATATTATATACTGTATAATATATTCTCAAGATATATACATTATATTTGAATGTGAGGTATGTAATATGAAGAAGTCTATTTTTTCCAGAAATCGTACCATGGATGGGGGGAGGAGTTTTACACAAATTGCAAGCTTTCTTCTTGAGGGAAAAAGCCCCCCATAAACTCTAATCATAATCTTCTGGAAGAAATAGTCATACTGCTCCTCCAAGGAAAGTTTATTTCAAATTTACTGCATTTTCATATGAATTCACAGGTGTACAAAAAGATTCCAAGAGTAACCACTGTTAAGACAAATTTCACTATGCTTATTGATCTTTCATTGTAATTATGAAATGGTTCTTCTCTCTCATCAATATGAATCTAGAGAACTTCCCCACAGTTACATGGAAAAAAATATATCAAACCTGAACATTGCTTCAGTATAAATTAATAGAGACTTATTTGAGATAACTATTCTTGCTACCCAGGTCACTAAGGATTTCACCGATAGCTTTGGATGACAGAGAAATTTTAACTTGGGTTTGGTTTTTCCATTTTTTAAAAATTAAGAAATTCCTTTGAAAAGGTAGCCAGGTCACCACCTAGAGTTAACCCTTACTCTTTGTCCTTCCATCCACTGCGGGGGGGGGGCAAATGTCATTAGCTCTGTTCTCCTGGTTATATCTTCCCACTGGCTTATAATTCATTCTTAGTGTTAATTACGGGGTAACTAAAATCTACTACTGAAGATTAAACACATGCATCTCTTTAAAGACTAAGCCAGAGGTCATAACAATTGTCAATAGTTACACAAACATGATTAGTATTAATTTAGCCTTAAGTGCTAAAGCATCACTTAACATGTAAACTGAAGCAGTTTTTACACATAAATTAACCAGTAGAAGGTTTACCCTTTGGTGTTGCATAACTAGAAGGAGGAAATTCCTGCTGTGACATTGTCTAGAAAACTATTATTTTGGTAGAGAATTATTGATAGAGCAGCTGAAGAATCTGTCTTTTATATTTAATCATGATATGAATTATAACAAATACACATGAATGAGAACCAGAAATGGAGACCGCATGCTATCTAAAACTAAGGGTATATGACTAAAAAACAATTTACCAAGTTTAAATCAATAATTAAAGTATTTAGACACAGTCCAGGAAAGGAAAAAAATAATGGAGGATACCATAATGTGTGTATACCTTACAGTGACCAGGTTAAGATACATTAAAAGGCTATTCTCTGTCATTACTATGATCAATAAAAATACATTTCCCATGCTGACCATTAGGTTAGATTGGAGTTAGATAAGACTCAATTAATTACTGTTATCTTTTGGAAGATTATGTGGCTGGGCAGAGTTTAATCTATCCCAGAAAAATTCAAATTTGCTTAAGAACAAATTAATATGTAAGTTTAATCCTTTAGTAGAAGCAAAAATACATTTCCATAGAGCAAAACTTTGTGATGCTTTCTTTCAGAATATCCTTGGCTTGATAAAACAAGGTGACTAACAGGTGGTGTAGGATATAATCTTGGGTAATGTTTTCCCAAAACATTCTTCAAACATATCTTTTTCCCATTTACGCAATTTATGTAGCTACACTGTGAGACAGCTTATCGAAGCAAGCGCTAAGATACCTTACTTCCAACTTGAGATATCTCAGAACTACCTTATCAAAATTCTGTCATCTGAAAAGCTCAACGTAACCAATGTCTTATTAAACAGATTAAATATCTGATCACGCAACCCCCACACAGTCCAATTCACAACTTTAACATATCACATATCTTTATTGTCATACTACCCAATCAGCAAATACTTTGTTTTCTGAGGTATATCATACTACAACTATCCCACTGCCATTTTTATTTCATTGACAAATTACTACTGTAATATTCCTCTAAGATTTAATTGTTCTCAGAGATTGTATTCCGTTCTACTTGCTCAACTCCAAATGCTTAACATGGATTGCTACACCTCAAAATCCTCACCTAGCCATAAAAACTCAAAAGGTAGTGTCTGCCACATCTGAGGGTTTTTGGTGCTGACTGAAATGCATTGTTTGCAAATGTACCTACCTTGGTTTGATCATTTGCCCTAACTGGAGGACTTGGCCAGAAGCATAAGACAAAATTTCTCTAACATCTTAGAAGTATTGTCAGTGTTCACTACATGTTCCAGCACAAAGTAGTGACCTCGTCAAACTGAGCCATGCAAGTCATGTTCAGGCCATATAATGACCAGATTTTTCTATATTGCCTCATGAGCAATTTTTCATTTTTCCTAGAATTAAGAGTTTGCATTCTGCCAGTTAAAAAGTAAACTGTAATGAAAAAAATTCAAAATGGATTAAAACGGTTTTATGAAACAACAGGGTTTAGGCCTTGGAGGCAGGTTTCAGCCCACCTCACATAGATGTTGAACGTCCACTCCCCTGTAGCTCTGGATGTTTAGAACAAAGCAATCTAGTAAGTCTCTGAGTGGTCCTGGGTATGCAGAAATTTTCAGCCTCATATGAATCAGTCAAATCCCACAGCAACACAGCTGTCTATCTACAGTCATGAAGCTGGAGCCCCAAGTCCTAGAGCTGATAACCAAGCTAAGCAAAGAATTTATTCTCTCACCACTCAGAAGCTGCTTTGCTAACACAGACTACAACAGCTGTTATCACAGGGGTACATGCAATTCTTTTGGAGATAAGCAAGTACATTCAGTGCCTCGGTTCTGGTCTTACTTTCAGTGGTTGCACAGACATTGTGAACAAAGCAGCCTACAAGGCACACTAGCATTACATACCCTAGTCATCCAACCCCAACAATCTCCTATAGCAAACCAGGCTTCCTTTCACAACCACGCTCCTACGTTTCTTTGAAAGCAAACCATAAGGCATAAGAGAACAGTGTTAGCCCAAGTCTTTATTGGGCAGTACACCCAGGGCATGCACCAAGAGACCAGGACTGTAAACTGCATAGTGAAATTCTCCTGCCTGACATGTAAAATAGCCATTGAAATGCCAACAGTTGCTTGAAATTCCCCTCTGCCCATATTCAGAGTGTTTAATATTACTGTAACACCTTGGCAACAATGATGAGCAACAACTACTAGTGTCCCAAAAGAGTCTGGTGGCAACCGAAGCATCAGAAGACCCATCCACTAGCTTGACCTGTCCCATTCTTCTGCTGCAGGGCCAGCATGACTTTCAGGCCCTCCTCTCAGTCCACCAACCTTCCCATCAGCCATTCCTCCTCCCCTCTCTTCCCTCTGGCTGAGGCAGGTCCCTCCTCTGCCATTCATCCCTGTACTGACAGGTTTCTGTTTGTTCACAACCCTGAGGGACTCTTGGTCTGATTGTTCCCTGGAAATGGCTCCCTCTTCCTACTAACTACATGGGCAGCATGACTACCCTTTTCAGCATCTCCAGTTAGATGCAGTTATTTATTGTCTCTGTATCTCCTCATCTTAAATTTATTTCTACTTCAAAGACATGACTTTAAGTCAAACTGAAGTTTGAAACATTGTAAGTAAAAAAAGAAAAAAAAATGTTTTTTTCTTTCCATCCTCCCATCTAAATACTTAACAAAATTTGTCTGTCCAAGAACCAGCTCAGTTAAAGGCAGACATGCAACAATCACCAAGTTCTGTACAGATTTTTTCCCCTTACACTACAAAACTGTTTTTAAAAAAATACAGCTCATCTCCCTGACCCCCTCCTTTTTTTTTTTTTAATTCTCTCTTGTATTGTTTCTCTCCACACTCTAGTTTACTCCTAAACTAAAAGGGGACATGAACCAATGGGAAAAAGTATCCCCCATGACTTCCCCATAGATTAAGTATGATTACCAATAAGTTCCAATAGAAGGCGCCCGAGGTACGGGAATGACATCAATGCCACATACAAATACCAGCTTAACCTCATGACCAGTGATGTAATCATTTCGTAAATCGACATTACCCAGTATAGCAAAACGATAATCCTGATCCCTCTCCCAGAGGTGATAAACATCACCGCAGGGAACACATAGTGCATATAAGAACTTACATAACACCACCATGTGAACAAATGAACCAACATTGTGACCAGCGACTATTTACCTAATGTAAGAAACACGTATAACAAATTTGTTTTAACATGCTCTGGCCAGATCTGTCATTATCTCAACCCTTCTTGCCCCACATTGTGCACCAAAAAGGACTATCGTGGTTTAAGCCCAGCTGGCAACAAAGAACCACGAGGCTGCTCGCTCACTCCTTCATCCACTTTGGTGGGATGGGGAGGAGAATCAGAAAGGAGGAAAAAAAAGAAGGTAGAACCTCATGGGTTGAGATAAGGACAGTTTACTGGGACAACACAAGGAGAGAAGTTACAATAACAATAGTACAAATAAAAGAATATACAAAACGAGTGATGCACAATGAAATTGCTCACCACCTGGAACCTGAGGCTCTGCCACTTCCTTTGCTGTGATACCACCTCCATCCCCCAGACCACTCCCCAGTTATATACTGAGCATGACATCACATGGTATGGAATATCACCTAGGCTAGTTCCAGTCAGTTGTCCTGGCTGTGCCCCCTCCCAGCTTCCTGTGAAAATTGGCTCTATCCCAACCAAACGCAGGAACCTCCTTTTTCACTGAATACCATGAAGCACTTCTGTTTGAGTGCACACTGAAGAACAGCCACAGAATGTGGGAGTGGAGGCTTCTACTCTGGATAATTCAGATAATACCCAGCCTCACAACTAATTGATTTTACACCATGGATTTAAATGGAATTCATCTTTGTTGTGGTTTAAGCTCAGCCAGCAACCAGGTGCCACACAGCTGCTCACTCACTCCCACCCCTCCCAGTGGAATGGGGAGGAAAATAGGAAAGAAAAAAAAATAAAAAAGTAAACATTACAGGTTGAGATAAGAACAGTTTGATCATGAAAGTAAAATAAAATTTAATATTAACAATAATTATAAAATATTATAATAATAATAATAATGAAAAGGAATAAAATAAAATAATTTTTAAAAGGTAAAACCCAGGAAAAACATAAGTGATGTACAGTGCAATTGCTCACCACCTGCTGACCAATGCCTGAGCAGCGATCCACGCCTCCCAGCCAACTCCCCCCAGTTTATATACTGAGCTTGATGTTCTATGGTATGGAATAACCCTTTGGCTAGTTCGGGTCGGCTGTCCTGGCCATGCTCCCTATCAGCTTCTTGTATACCTGCTTGCTGGCAGAGCATGGGAAACTGAAAAATCCTTGGACTTAGGATAAGCACTACTTAGCAACAACTAAAACATCAGTGTGTTACCAACATTATTCTCACACTAAATCCAAAACACACTGTACCAGCTACTGAGAAGAAAATTAACTCTATCCCAGTTGAAACCAGGACAATCATGAAATATGGATTATTAGATTTCTTAATGTTAAGAAGTGTCAACTGAATTATTTTATATGAAAAGGGAATGATGTGCAAAGAACAATATGTGACATAAGTATTCATAAAACAAAGATGCCATCTTTGATGGCTTTATGGATATGTTTTGTGATGACTGCAATTAGAATTCAAGATCTGAGTACCCCTAAGTGAGAATTGCTCAGTGTTAGCCTTTTACATGCCAACTTCATGGGAACTACTCCCCTCTCCCTGCCAGCAAAGGACCAAGTGTGAAAAAAGGAGGGGACCATAAATAAATAAATAAATAAATAGATAAATAGATAAATGCATAAAACAAAACTAAGTAAGTCATGGTCTGAACAGAAATCTATCTAAATCCATTTTAAAATATTTAGGCTATAGCCTAGAGCTTTACACAAGAGTAGAATCAAATGTAACACCATCCTGGCCAAAGTTTTCACCCCCATGAGCTAGAAATTATGGCAGTCTTAGCCACAATCTGGGGGGCAAGGGGGGGGTGTATGGAAAGGTGAGGTGAAGGAGGGAAGTGGACTTGAGCCGAAAGCAAGGGTGTTGCTTGCTTTGGCCTCTACACCAACAGTGTACTGTTACAATAAAGTTGCAACAGTGTACTGTTGCAAAAAACTTACTACAATAAAGCACTATAACACACCTAGCAGTGGTCACTGTCAGTGTACTGCCTCCCCTATGCTAACATCTGTGAGTTATCTGTTGCCAAACCCCAGCTAGCCATCAAGAACAGATGTCTAAATTACCATGCCAATTACACACAGCAGTGGGTTTGCTATTCCTGATCCATCTGCACAAATCATAACATAAGCCAGCTGTAGCTGACTTTTAAAAAAGTGTCCAAAGATGCTAAACTCAAGTATGCTCAAAAACAAGACCTTCTCTCCTTGCTAGCATTACTTTTACGAGATCCAAGTTCTTTCCTATTATTAGCTAAACTGTATCTTTCTAGAATTCATTTCATACAGGTGAAAAACACAAGTCTTTCAACCATTTGGAATTCATAACCCTTCCCCAGATGCCCGGCGGCAACCCCCGTTTCACCATGGGCCAGCAGACTCTCAGACTTTTCTTGTCCTTGTGTAAGAGATTAAATATTGTAAACAAACTGTTTTAACTACTGTTAACAAACAGCAAAGTATTTTCTGTAAACAACTTCTTTTAACTACTCAGGCCCATTTTGTAAAAGCCCATTCTGTAAAAATTTTGGCTTTCCTGAAAATCTCTGTATAAACTCAAGTGTTTTTTAATCAAATTGACACGGGATATGAAAACTCTTTTAAGACATCAGTATATAATTAACAAAACCATCTCAATTTATTTAAAACAAAACCTGTATGTGAGCTAACATCTAACACTGCAGTGCTATAGCAAAGGGGAGGAGTGGAAGAGTCTCCTCAGCCACATGAATGCAGAAGTAAAATTCAATAAAAATAATCAGCTTTTCCTAACTTGTTGCCAAGAAACTCATCCCATCCCAGCAGAGACCTTGACATGGATCCTGTATAAAATCATAGCATTCAATTTTCCATGCCTAGCTCAAAAAGCTTTTCTTTGTGTTGCAATATTCAGCAGGTAATTGATTTGAGCTGATTAACATTTTAAGTTCTAGAGTGAGACTGGTGAACTCTCTGTGTTAGTATTTTCACAGATAAAAACTAAAGACAGCTCTCCATCCATTTGTGAACTTTCCATGAACATATTTGAGCTTTACAAATTGGTTTGATGTTCAAATCTATATGATTAAAGGTCCAAGTAGCTAGATCTGTTTAAACAGAAAATGATACAGAAGAAATTGTACATAACAAGACATAAACACACCACTCAAAGCAAAGTGGTGTTGAGGGGAACCCTTTCATATCACTGGCAGAGAAAAAGAGAATTGTTCCTGCATGTGCCTTTCTAATGAGGGTGGCAGACAGCACTAGTGTCAAGCAGAGGAGGGCTTTACTGAGTTTGAGGCATTCACTTAAGCAAGCCAAGAAACTGCTCATGAGAAAAGACTCACCACATCCGGAAGCTGTAAACCTCAGCTACAACCTAAAGAGTGCTAGAAAACATGAGAGCTTATGCAGTGCTTCAGCTAGTTTTCTACTACACTGTGCCAAATTGAAAGTCTTTTAAAATTAAACTCTTATATCACTTAATTTTTGAAAGTTAAACTAGAAATATGCATATGGTCTTATCACAGAATACCCTGGTGTCTGAAAGACATGCTGATTATTCAGGGACAAAGTAATCTCCTTCTATAGGCTCCCTAAGAGGAGTGAAGTCCTTATGCATGGCATATGCATGAGTACATGCACATGAAGGTAAGACTCTATATGCATGACATACTGCCAAACTTTAGGATAATACCACAAGCTACTGAGCTTCATCACGAAGTTATGCAAAACTACAATAGGAATAACAGAAATATTTTAAAGCAAAGCTGGTACAGAAGGGAAAGTAAACAAAAGGAAACAGAATATCCAAAATAATGCACAGATTGTTAAAAACAGAACAGTAGAACAAGCACTCAAACAGCCTTGATGTAGTTCTCCTTTCCAGTAACTCTTGGTACCCCATACCTTCACATCACCTTTTATATTACAACCTTTGCTTAACACATTTTTTCATCTTCTTCCTTCCTGTCACCATCCCACAACACCACGACTACCTGCTCTGAGTATACATAATCTTCCCCACCTTTTCTTCCTGACGCCACTCACCTTCCCTTTAAGGCATCTGCTAAGGAGAAGAGATCTCCTACTTGATAATACTCATAGGAACAAAGACCAGTGAAGGTGTTTGCACAGTATTTCACTGAGACCCTATATCCTTTCCTTTCTGTAGGACTGGATCATGCCCTTGTCTTTTGCTTTTTTTATACTGTTTGCTAGACATCATCTCCATTCAATAACACAGCCTAACATATGCATGACTTCAAAAGGGTCTTGAAAACACCCTTCCTGACCCAAGCTTTCCCATGCTTCTCTCTACAGTGTTCCTACAGAAAATTGTCTAGTAGTGTCTTGAAGAGATGTGTAAATGTATACATATATATGTATACATAAATATATATATATAGGTAGCTTCTTTAGAAAAACTTCTCTTTTACATTACTGAACAAAAAACCCTAGCCTTATAAAACAGCACAGCATCAGTTCAGCTTGCCTTATTATGCTGCTGGAGTTCAGACAAAGCAGTATAATTGCACTACAAGAAGGTGACACATCCTACTATCAGATCTGAGTGCTGGAGCAGTCTTTCTTCTATTGTTAAAGAGACTTATTGTTGAAAAGTTTTCTTGGGGGAGGGTGGCACTGAACCAAAATATGGTCTGAGTTTACTTTTGTTTGTATTCACAAGGCTAACCAGTTATATCTTTTTGCTTCCACTCTTCTCCCCACCCCACCCACCCCCAGGTAATTGTTTTTTATGTTAGTCTCAGATGCTGAAAAATAATGTTCTATACTCTATCTTTCAACAAAATACAATGTACTCAGCAGACTGTATTTTTGAAAAAAAAATCTCTTCCCCTGGGAAATGGAAAAAATCTAGGTATCTTCCAGAACATTTTAAAAAGAAGTGGCAGGTAGAGGGTGGGGTGGAGGGAGCATGGAACATACATCCTAATGAATGAAACATCAGATGACAGTATCCCACACTGAGTCATGCCATATGTAGTAGTCCCTACAGTACAGAAACTTGCTAAGAAAAACATTTGGAAAGTGGGAAAACTGGGAAATCAAGATGAAACAATGAAGATGCCAGTCCAGCACATCAAGTTTGGTATAACATTACTCACATGAATAATCTTTATTAAAGATGCATATCCTTTTGTTCACAAACTTTTCAGATAGACTGACAGATAAATAGGCCTGGGTGACTTGAATACCATAATTACATATTTGTAAACCAAAGAATAAATAAATACAGACTGAATAGCATTGCTCTACCATTCTTTTGTATGAATGTTCAAGAAGCATACTATTTTCATTTACAAAGCATGAAAAAAGGGACTTCTCACACAAAACACTCAAAGAAGATTGTAGTAATTGCACTTGGACTCTACTTTAAATACTTATTGGCATAAGAAGAGAAAACCTATTAGAAGTTAATTGCTATCTGAGATTGTTGTTTTTCCCTAATTATGGTATTAATGCAACAACTACCTAGCAAGATACATGTTATTTTATGTAGAATAGTTCCATTAATTAATTTCTAAAAGCAGTATGTGTCCTTCTAGTGGGATGATATTCAAAAATTTTGTTGAGATTGTTAGATGACCAGAACCTAACAAACAATAAAATAATCAACATTCCTTTCAGGAAACTACTGATCTTATTATTGCATTAGGAGTTTGATTTTTCCTTGAACTGAAACCTTTACTGGGACAAGGCGGCACAGCTCTGGTAGGAGGCAAGCAAAACAAAAGACCAAGCTCAAGCACATGGGGACCATCTCAGAATGCTCCAGGAGCTTTGACAGAAAGATTTCAATTGATTTAACCTATCTCTAAACATTTAAGCAGTCATTTAACATACTACAGCTTGGACTTGCCTAGACGCTCCATCCAAGGTGGTTACTGCGTCCCCTGCCACAGCAAACAAGTCCCCTCAATTCTCATCCTAACACTGAAGTTTACTGGACAGGGGAAATGCATTTTTACTCATAGTCTGGACTGTGAGCTGGGATAGCTCTTGCATAGATACTTTTCCCAGTCTGTCTCCTTTCCTACAGGTCTGTAAATCCCACACCACAGTGAGCCTGGTACCTTAAACCTTGATAGGACATCACTGTAACTAGGCCAACAGTAACATGGCAGTCTTGAATGTTGCTTGCCAGCATGTAGTTATGACTTATGCTTGCCCTTCTTCTCACCTATATCCTTTGCCTTGGTAGCTAGAGGGATAGCATTACTGCCTTGCACATCCAGTGCTTTTACACTGCTGAATATATTTCTTAAGCAGACACTAAACCAGCTTCAGTATCTCCTACTCCAGTTTGCATTAATTCAGCAACAAAATGGACTGTACAGAGGTTTAATCATGTATTTCTATTTTAAACCACTCCACCACCATAAAATTAGAATGCCACAATAGTGCCACACCTTTTTGTTTAGGAGCATGATACGAAGACAGGGACGAAGTCTGCATATTCAGCCTTTGCAGATTTGTCATAAACCAACTTCAAATTACTAAAGTGCACCTCTGTACTGTCCAATTTATATTTTACAAAAAAACCAAAATCCAAAATAATGAATAATGTTGATCTTTAGTATTTAGTGCTTTTTCTTTTTAAGTGCATCTAAACTGAAAAATATTGTATAATAGACTGTACTGCATACTTTCATTTTATTTTCCATGAGAACAAATTATAATAGCTAAGCTACAGTAAAAGACATAGTAGTTACGTTGGGTTTGGTTGTTTTATTTTTTTTTATTAATATCTTGTTCTTGGTATTGCATACTTATATCTTCTCAGTTTGTTTAGATTAAATAATTTTAATGCTGAACTCAGCACACACAGAATGCTATTAGCCACAGGAATAAATATTTGGAAGCTGAGGTTTTAAAAATTGCATTGACATTATTCTACTTAATAATAGCTTTTTCATTGTAATTTAAAAGGCAGTTTATCTTGCAGTTAAAGTAATAAAATGTACTGTATAGAATAAAAAGCCCTTTTACAAACCACTGATTTAATTATATTTAGAGATCATTGTGAACTACCTTTATGATTCCATTTTTGTGTTGTAGTTTTATTTTCAATTTTTTTATCTGCATGCCTGTATATATATATAGGCATGCAGAATATATGTGTGTGTATATATATATATGTGTGCAGAGAGATGTGTGTGTGTGTGTACTTTAATAACTTATTCAGGTTGCATTGCCATGTTGTGTAAGTTAAAGTTTTCAGCATGCTGTATTTCAACTGTTAGAAATACTTCATAAGTGTTCTGAATTCCAAGTTCTCTACAGAAACAGGTTAGGTAGAAGTAATGCAGTTCTTCTCTAACAGGGGGACATGAGATTTAAAAAAAACTCACAAAGTGAACTGATTTGTCAACTGATTTTCCAGACTTTCTTTTCTAAGCAAAAACTTTGCTTGACCTTGCAAGAAGGGACATCTGGAGTTTTCTACCACTTTTTACTTCCAGCATACAGGTCAAACACAGTGGGTGCCACATGGCTGAAAACCAAAGGGAGAGCTTACATACATCCTTCTTAGGGGTGGCTCTTCAGCCGTAGAGGGTGTGGAAAAAAAAGTGGGGGAAAAATGGGAAAAATCTCTTACCTTCCCATTCAAACATTTGAAAATACAACATGTAAAAAGTAATCTCCACACCATGAAAGAAATTCACAGCCCGGCTTAGTCTGAATGCAATGTTTGCCTCACAGCATGAGTGAACACTGGCAATGTTTGTTTGCTCTCTCTGTTGTTGATCCCTGCTTCCTATCCACTAAGGCTCGTTAGCAGCTTTTTTTCCAGCCCACTATTTTAAATCACTGCAACTATCCTGCTCAGTTTCAATAGATCATGCCTAAAAGAGAGGTATCTTTATGAATTCCCCTATACCAGTAGAAATAAGATTAATTTTATAGTAAATTTTCCAAAAACTTCAAAACTTAAGTGATCACACATGCTAGCTGATTCCTCTGAGTTTCTGGAGGCTGATTCTCTCCTATGAGGCTCAAAACATTCAAAGCTTGCTTCCTCCTTGGTGGGAAGGAAGTTTTGTATCCCACACTGTTTTATGTGGAGGTCTATAGAATTTACATCACAAAAATAAAATCTTTTAGGATTTGATAAATTAACTGTGCTGAGATCCAAATATTGTCCTCATGGACACTGCACTGAAGTGAATTCAAAGGATGATCTTTTGAACCTGCAGCACTGATATCCTACAAAGTCAACATATTTTTCTTCAGCTACAGAAACAGCCTGACACTCCCACATCCACCACTTGTCCTTGTCCCTGTTGGGAATCCCCTGCTCCTGCAGAGGTGCCTGTAGAACTGCTCCCAGTTCAAAACAAAACAAAAAAATAAAAAAATGCATTTCATTACCACAGCTTATCCTGCAGCCTTACAGACAGGTATGTGTCTGCAGGTATATGTCAGCACTACTGAGGAACAGAAACATATTAGGACAGTTAGGTCACTGAAGAAATTTTCTAGTGTATGCAAGAACCTACACCCTTATGTTACAGTCAGTCCACTCATATTTTTAAGGTAGTTGTCAGGAGGGGACAGAGGGTGGGTGTAGTTTAGATATATTTTAAGCTCTGGAAAACAAGAGAACCATTAAAAATGGCTTCTAATTCTCAGCTGTTTCCAGTTTTGCAAGGTGCATCCCTCTTACAATGGATTTTTTCTGTGTAAAATAAAACATTTCAGGGAAAGCACTGCTAAGTTGAACTGCAAGTGAAAGAATATGCGCTATCTTAAAAAACAGAGTTGATTTCAGAAATGTCAGAACTCAGACTTCTGTTGAACAACA
Organism: Haliaeetus albicilla; assembly: GCF_947461875.1. Lineage (NCBI taxonomy): Eukaryota > Metazoa > Chordata > Aves > Accipitriformes > Accipitridae > Haliaeetus > Haliaeetus albicilla. Next base: position 21,603,086 of record NC_091488.1, read on the forward strand.
CACTGATTTTTCACATCCAGCAGACTTTGATTTAAATTTATTTCTTCCTTACCTTACTTGGCTGACAAGAGTGTATTTAATAATTTTAAATCAAATGAGAATTTGTATTTGGTAAAATTAAGCAACATCAGTAAGTGTTTAAAAAACAAAGCACTGGATATTGCTGGCAAAAAAAAAATCAAGAAAATTAAATTTTAGTTGGAAAGATTATGTTAATATGTCTATACAATTTATTTGCCTTTGAGAAACTGCAGCAAACTGACACTAACTAACCATATGTTTACAGCACACCTGTCTAAGCTGTTCACAGATTTAACAAACAGGAGGAGTCTGGCTGAACCCTGCTGTAAAAAGAGGTGAGATGATAGTATTGGAATAACTGGCATTGACCCTGAATTACCTTTAACTCATATTTTATTGTCAGTACAGCAGTTTATCCTGCAGACTAAGGAATACTGGAACATCCAAAATTTGACATCAGGCAACTTCTTTGTACTGAGCAAAAGAGAAATAAAGTCTCCGAGATGGTAAAGAGCACTTTCAGACAGACAACCTAAAGTGCAGTCAATAATTTTCAAGCCCTGTATTTCAATTCTAGCAACACATAAAAGCCTTTCACATCTACCTAACTGATAACCCAGCACACTTTCCTGCTGTATTTTATGAACAAAGATCTTTCTTATACAGATGAGCACCACAATTTGGCACACAGGCTGAGCCATTTTTGAAGGCTGAACTACTCAGTTTAATACTACTATCCCCATTGATGTTCTTGAAATGAACCTGAATGACTGTGTTTTGTATCCTTTTTCTATACCTTATTTTTATCTAAGGGAAAAGCTACATATGTTGTTGCAAACTGAACCTGGGGTTAAAAAAAAAAAAGCTGCATATATAAAAGTATTTATGCTGCAATATAACTGTATCGTTTACACACATTCACATACCTCCATCATAGCCTTTCACTCTCAGCTGGCTGCTCCCTTTTGAGTATCTTCTCTTCAAGAGGGCAAACAGCCATAAGCCTCTCCTCATCCATCTATATGTGGTATACTATGCATTTATGCATACTATGCATTACACAAAGCATAGGACTACCAGTGTATACAATACCTCTAAGTACCTATGAAACTATGTAACATCATATTTTCTACCCGGTTGATTAATATACTCATTACAGCACCTGTATGTTCAACCATAACATCAGCCCAAGAACAGATGGAATTCCTGTGCCAGTATCTCATGTGTCCTTTTAAACACATTTTCTACAGAATTGTTTTGTTCGTTAAAAATACGCTTAGATTTCTTTGCATATGCATGTAATGGTGTTACATAGTACTCTGGAAACCAAAAACTAAAAAATAAATGTCAAAAATTCACAAATTGATCTTTTGTAGATCACTGCCTTACAGCAAAGGCCTTGGTTTCTTGTAATGTTCACCAGAACAGTTTTTTCTTCCTTTCCTTTTGACTTTTTAAACCAAAACTTTGCGGAACAGCCCGTCTGCTTTGTGGACCACACTGCAGGTCAGGGCTGCTTTCTTATTGCCTTTTCAGTTCTTCCTATCATGTTTCAGTTACTGTATATTGCATACTTTTAAATACCTTTTTTTTTTTTAAATAAGATATGCTTATCCTTTTGCCAACACTTGTATTTGGTAAATCTCAGTTTTGTACAGATCCATTCTGTTTGACTGCCACCAAAACCCAAAAATTTTAGACAGGTAAAACCAGATGATGATGACCACCGACTTGGAATCTCAAGACTGTATCACGCTGGAAGCTTAATAAGACTTCCATAGTTTTGATAAAATAATTGATAACTCAATTATTTTACATTGCTATTGAAGAAAACAGTTTCAGAAAAGCATTCTGCTACCTGCTAAGCCAGTAGAATGTATAGTAAGCATGACAGATGCATATGGCACAACAGTAACAGGAATTGGTATGCTTGAAAACATTCGGGGAGTTTCTGGGATCTGAATGTAGTACTCCTCAAGAAAGCATCTATATGCATACTTTTCATGGATAGATCTCAGAAGTAAAAAAAAACCCACTGCATTCTATTTAAATGCTATCCTTTTATTCAAAACCTATTTGTTTTTCTAGTTATTAGTGCTCTTTATGGATGAAATGCAAAGCTACGCAAGATTTCTAATTCTTTAATCTGACTGTTAGTCTTAAATAAAGAAGTTAAGAATGCCATGCAGCACAGACTCTGATTAATTTCCTTACTTAAAAAAAAAAGAAAAATTAAAAGAAAAAGAAAAAGAGAAAAAAGAAAAAAGAAAAAAGAGAAAAAATTAAAAAAAGAAAAAACACAAAAAAAACCCACAAAAGCTTGCTCCTGAAACATCGAGAAATCAAGACTTATGCAGTGAGATGTCCTGAAGTTTGGACTTTTTGCTAGAGAAAGGTGTATGTGTTACACACATGTGCATTCCTCCACATCCAGCTTCTGGGATCTCAACCTTTATTGTCCACCTACGTATATACTTTTGATAATCCTTTCCACAAATAAATGACATATGAATTTTAAACAAATAGAAAAAAACTGTACCACACATACAGGCTTTGAAAAGACCCATAGCTAGTAATATATAGTAAGACCATTCTACAAACTCCATTCTAGCCTATGTAGTTTACTTCATTTTGAGATGCATGCTTAGACAGAAAACAAACCTTTATGCAGTTTTACATCCATTTCTTTACACATTTAATTTTGAGAAGCAGAGACTTTCTTTTGCAAAGTATTGCACAAAGGACCTGGGTGGGTAGCTTAAGAGAAAGAAAAAAAAAAAAACAGAATATGGACTATATTTCTGAGTCTGTCCTGGAAGATGACTTGCTCCAGTTATTCCCTAGACAATAAATACTGTTTTATGAAAACAGCAAACAGGAACCATTTTAACTGTATACACCTGCTATACTGGATTTGCATTTCAATAGGCTGTGTTAGTGTCCTGATCCAATGTTGGGGAAGGTTTCGATATGATCCCAAGATCGAGATTAAGACACAAGTGAGGTCAAATGCCCTATACCCAAAAGAGTTTTTATTATCAAAAGTATCAAAAGTGGAAAATAGTGGCGATAGGATAGAATGGAAAAAAAGGCAGAAATCAAGCAAGCAGTTGGGATAGGATTGCAAGGATACTCACCACCATGGATCCAGAGGCGTCCCGTTGGTCCTCAATCTTCAATTCTTCAGTGGTGGGAGCCCCCACAGCTTGTCTCTACGGTTTTTATAGGGCATATTTTGATGATGTCATGAGCTGCAGGTTTCGTCTATCACACGACCTTCCTGTGATCGACACCAGAAACCAGTATCTTATCAGCTCCAGCCCTGTTTCCTCCCCTGGATGCCTCAATGGCCTGGTAATCGTCCTTATGGACAGAGAAGTGTCCTGCTTAAACAGGCCATCTTAGAGGCAAAGGGCTCAAGATAAGCAGTTCACAGTTCCCTGAGATGACAGTCCAGTCCCTCACACGTAACAATCTTTGAGGCAAAGGGCTCGAGATAACAAGTCAATCTCTTATAGTTAGTACTCAAAATTTTATGGAACTCTCTGGAAGCACTGTACTGTTACTGCTAATCACTTCCTTCCCGTGCAGTTTGTTAAGAGTTACAGGCTATGTGGAATTTGGGTGATTAAGAAAAATTGCCCAGCTTTTCCACTGTTGAACAGCATTCTTAAGAGGTGATTCAGATGTAATAGCAATGGAAATTAAGACCATAACATGCTGATGACTTGTATTGAAATGAGCAAATATATCTGGATTTTTTTTTTAATTTGGCGTAAGATTAACAGAGTAGAAATTAGTTAATGAGTACATTATGCTTTCTAAATGCTTTGTATCCAACCTCCATATTCAAGTTATCACAAATGCTTTTTAAAGTATAACCACATCTCATCACTGCAAAACATTAAGAGTACAAAAACAATTCAAAAAACATTTAATACTCTTCCCTACTAACAAAGAACATATAAGAATTTTTTTTCCTTTTATGTAGACATTGAGTTGGAAAAGTTAACAGATAAAATATGTAAAACAATTGATGCAAGACTAATACTAATTCTGAATAAAGAAAAGCATTCTCAGGAGCCTATAGTACATTGCAAAGTATGTAAATTATTTTCTTGTTACACAGAAAGATAAAGATTTCAATAAAAAAAAGAGATAGGAGAGTGTATTTTCTTAATTGTGTCATGCTTACATATGATAACCATCAACCTTCTGTAAGAGGTGGTCATAAATGGCTCAGAAATCCTTTCAGAAAGGTATTCCAAAAAGCAAATTCCAGGAAGTAATTAAATGGAATCACTCTAGCGCTTGATGCAATAGACAATTAAATCTGTCACAACCCACTACAATAGCACATTCATCAAGAAAACTCTATTTAGTCTCCCTCTCTCCTGCAAAATCTGAACACTTATCTGATGTTTAAAAAAAAATTTAAAATAATCATTTATAACACTCTATGTAAGGTGGAGAAATGAGAAAGGCACTACTCAGAACTTGAGCATTCAAAAGAGTCGCCATTTGTGTCAGCACAAGGAAACCTACCCAGAAATGATCCATATGTAAAAGTCATGCAGGTGCTCAAAATTTGAGTTTTAGATTCACATTATTACTCCCTTAACTTTGAAAGAAATAAGTAAATTCATGTGCTCTTCTATTCTGTGGAAAGAGTTTATTTTTATTATTACTTGAAAAAGTTTGGTACTCCAGGCAGAAAGGAAGATGGGGCTTACACCTGTACTTTCAGTTCTGAAGGCAAAATATACAGCATAAAAAGCCATCTTAACTTGGATGGCATACAGATATATATGTTTTTAGTAGTGCCCCTCAATCTACTGAAATAACTACAAGATAAACTCTAAACCGAACTGGTAATGCGTCACTTGTATCTGAGGTGGTTGATCATACCAATCCACCACCGGTCATATGCTCTTAATCATTTGTGTCACTAGCGGAGAAACAGAAAAACAAGCAGTTAAAGAGAAATGTAAATTATAAAACTCAACCACACTATTATTTTACAATGCTTGAAAGTCTCAGGTATTTTCATGAAGTCAGCTCTTAGTATTAAGATTTATCAACCCAGTATTTTTCATCTTTAGCTTTCATGTTTCAAATTACATCCATTCAGTAAGTTAACTGCCATTAAACTACTAGATGCATTAAGGCAAGACCTACAGGGAAAGATTTCACCCCTTCTTGCTCAAAAGACAGAACCAGAGCTGGACTAGTGAAGCCTTAAATTCAATAAACTGTACCCATGCACCAGGTAGGATTTCTTCAGAAATAGGACCTACATGACACAGATTTCTCAGGAATTTAAATAAAGTTCAGAATAAAGCCACTAAAGCTAAGAAATGCCAATTTTTAATAGAAAATGGAGAAAATCCTCACCAGTTGATTAATAAAAAAAAATATGTATTTTTAGGATTACAATATTCTTTAACTAAATAGGAATTTGAAAAGCCTATTTTAGGATTCCTGGGGCACACAGTGTACTTAAATACTTACTTAAAGCACTACTTTGACCAAACCTACATTAATATACTGTAACTTATACCTTTGGCATTAATAGATACAATTTGGCTATAAGAGCCTCTTCAATTTAAAATTTGTTAGTTCTACGTCTCTAGTGGTAACTCAGTTTCAGTCACTGATGTGCTCATGCCTTTGAGCTGCAGGCACTGTCAATACGCAGCCTAACCCTGTGAACACAGTGAGAAGCAAAGGTAGAACATGAAATGCAGAGTTTAACCACCCACAAGACCTCACTAAAGTATGTATGTCAAAGATTAGGGACCAGATAAAGAAATAGCTTACATCAGTCCATGTGCCTCCCAAGAGGTCCAGTGAAACAGAACCACAGAACAGCTGAGGCAGGAAGGTGCCATCTTGAGAGGTCATCTACTCCAACCCCCTGCTCAGAGCAGCGTCAGCCAGAGCAGGTTGCTCAGGGCCATGTCAAGTCAGGTTTTAAGTCTCTCTAAGGAAGGAGACTCCACAGCCTCTCTGGGAAGTTAACATTCAGCTTGATTACTCCTAATTTTTTTTCTTTCTCCCTCCTTCAAAAACGTATGTTTTTCAATTTTCTGACAATTTTTGTTAAAGCAGACTAACATTAAAGCAAGCACCAGCATATCAAAATAAAACTCAGGGCAGGAATTGTAACTTAAAAAAATACTCAAATACTTAATTTCCAAAACTGGATATCAAGGCTAGTTTAAACTCTTAATAGAAAGCAAAGCATTTGTCAGTGTGTACATCCTAAAGGGTAAGTTTTAGTTGGCCTAATACAAACCAGGAGTATTTAAAAATGTGTGTTTTCAGAAACACCAAAAAATTAAACCATCCTAATAATTCTTAAATAGAAACCTCAATACATTTCAGATTTCACACTTTCACTCCCCACTTTTTTGGGCTGAAATAACTTGACATGGTCAACAAATGCAACTTGTTTCTTCCAGGCTATGCAAAAGTTAATTTTACAACAACTATGCTGACTGTTTAAAAGGACAAAAAATTGCACAGATTGTGACTAGAGAGTTTATACGCCCTGCCTTTACTTCAAAAAGCTTACTGAAGATCACCTAACAGCAGAGAGGAAATCCTGTTTCAGCTGGGATCTGCTGCTCAGCATCTTCTGTTTATTCCTCCTGAAGCAAATTCATACTCTACACATTTTGGACACTGTATGTTTACTTCCTATTTCTTCACCAAGAATGCTGCTGTTAAATACTACTGCAGTTAAATGAAACCCAGTATTTAAGATGTCACTGAGCAATGTTTTGCTTTCAGTTTAGAGCTCTGCAAGCTTTGAGATCAAATGTCAGGAGTGGGGATTTTCCTTTCCAATATTCCCTAGACCATAAACTTATCCTTCTTCCTCCTTTCAGGATAAAAAAGAGTACAGTCCGTTGAATTTGCCTTACATTGAAGTGCAGAGCCACATTCACTTTTTCAGCTACAGTACTAGAACTGACCATTCAAGAAAAGTGGTTGTCGTGATTTAACCCCAGCCAGCAACTAAGCACCACGCAGCCGCTCACTCACTCCCCCCCCATCCAGTGGGATGGGGGAGAAAATCAGGAAAAGAAGTAAAACTCCTGGGTTGAGATAAGAACGATTTAATAGAACAGAAAAGAAGAAACTAATAATGATAATGATAACACTAATAAAATGACAACAGTAGTAATAAAAGGATTGAAATGTACAAATGATGCGCAGGGCAGTTGCTCACCACCCGCCAACCGACACCCAGCCAGTCCCCGAGCAGCAATTCCCTGCCCCCCCCTTCCCAGTTCCTAAACTAGATGGGACGTCACATGGTATGGAATACACTGTTGGCCAGTTTGGGTCAGGTGCCCTGGCTGGGCATGAGAAGCTGAAAAATCCTTGACTCTAGTCTAAACACTACTTAGCAACAACTGAAAACATCAGTGTTATCAACATTCTTCACATACTGAACTCAAAACATAGCACTGTACCAGCTACTAGGAAGACAGTTAACTATCCCAGCTGAAACCGGGACAGTGGTGTATATTATACCTCACACCAACATTTTTGACTGTTTTCCTTTTATTACAAATCAATAAAAACACATTAAATGACTGAAGATAAAGACCCTCCAAACAGTGAAATTCAGAGTAATTTTAATGTCTTCTATCACGTCTGAAAATTTACGTTCAGTTACAACTTCACTAGGAATTAAAAATTACATTTCCACCAGTGTTTTTATTTATAATCCTGAAAGAACAAAATTCCCAGTGCTTTAGGAGAATCAAGTCTGGATAATCTAAAAGGACTTTACATGTCTAGTTGAGAAGCACTACAAAGTGGCAACATATATAATGTACAAAACACTACTGATTTTCTTATGTTACTTTTTCTTTGCATTCATGTAATCTGTTACAAGAAGTAATGCAAGCAGTATCTTACACACAAGGCAAACATAAAAGTGTTAAGGCTTGAAAACAAGCTTTCTCACTGCATAGTATGTTTGCATAAAACCTGTCTCTGAGATGCTAACACCACTGTTAGATGTTTATGCTTTAATTGGAGTGCCATCATCTTCCTTTATGTTTTGATAGATTTATTGTTTCCTCTGATCCAACTCATGCAAATACCAGGCAGAACAGCATTCTGATACAGAAGAAATGAAAGACATGTTAGTTAAGTAATTGCCCTACACTTCTGATAAAACACGCAAAGTGCTTTAACAGTGAAAAAGCAGCATATGGCACTGAACACAGGGGAAATTGTTTATTCATGCTAAATTTAATATGTTACTATTACAAAGGTTATGATAGGTTTTCACGTAATCACTTAACACATTTCACCCTCTCCCTTTCCTGTGTTGTGGAAGGTGGCAGAGCAGAGCTACAGGAGCATGCGGACCACATCTGAATGAGACATTGTCCTGGTTTCAGCTGGGATAGAGTTAACTGTCTTCCTAGTAGCTGGTACAGTGCTATGTTTTGAGTTCAGTATGAGAAGAATGTTGATAACACTGATGTTTTCAGTTGTTGCTCAGTAGTGTTTAGACTAGAGTCAAGGATTTTTCAGCTTCTCATGCCCAGCCAGAAAGAAAGCTGGAGGGGCACAAGAAGTTGCCACAGGACACAGCCAGGGCAGCTGACCCAAACTGGCCAACGGGCTATTCCATACTATGGGACATCCCATCTAGTATAGGAACTGGGAAGTGGGGGTGGAGAATCGGGGACTGGCTGGGTGTCGATTGGCAGGTGGTGAGCAATTGCACTGCACATCATTTGTATATTCCAATCCTTTTATTATTGCCGTTGTCATTTTATTAGTGTTATCTTTATCATTATTAGTTTCTTCTTTTCTGTCCTATTAAACCGTTCTTATCTCAACCCACGAGTTTTACTTCTTTTCCTGATTTTCTCCCCCATCCCACTGGATGGGGGGGGAGTGAGTGAGCGGTTGCATGGTGCTTAGTTGCTGGCTGGGGTTAAACCACAACAGACGTAAACAGCACGTAGCAATAATGTGGTAAGATTGTGAGGCTATAATAGCACAAGAACACATACAAATTATAGAGGCTGTTAATATGTTTTGGAGGGCTTTAAGGACTTTGTTTAGTTGCTTAGAAGTAGTCGTTCATGGTAAAGGAGAACTCATAGCTTGCTTAATGCTTTTGCTTAATGTTGACTTACTCTCTAATTGGAGGAATAAGAAGATTTGGATTAGCCCCAGAGCCAGTTTGAGCCAGAAAAAGAAGACATAGTAACAACTAGCCTAAAAAACAGGAAAGGGAAAGAACACGCCTAGAGATGAGGAGAAGGACCCAATGAGAAAGAAGATGACCCTAGACCCTAATATTACTCTTGGACTAGACCATGGTGTGAGCGGCAGAAACTTGCATTTGTAAGGGTACACTTGCCCAGGGAGTTTAGTGTTTGGGGTACCTCACAGGAAGCGCCGAGCTCAAGCTGTCTAAATTTGTGCACCATAGAGAGAATAGATTACGCATTTTATTTTGAAGGACTTGATTAGAGATTCTGCTTTGGAGAGCCTAGGGTCAAGCCTGAGGGAAGAAGCAGTGCCCGAGGGTGAGTGTGTGTGTGTGTGAGGAGTTGGAAGGGGGACCTCTTGGCTCACTGGAGTCACCCGTTGCGAAGGGACTCCGGTCCAAGCAGTTAAAGTCTCAGGTTGGGGGGGGGGCGGGGAGTGTGACTCCTTGAGTAGTGGGTAAACGCTTGGGCAGCAGCTTCTCCCTTAACACCTGTATCGTCTCCCATTTGGATTTCCTATCAGATAATGAAGTAAACCTTTACAGAGGATGGAGGTAATTGTTCCTTTCATCTGAAGGCAATCAACACCTGAAATGGAGAATTATGTAATACCATAATTTGCCTTTTTTTTAAAAAATACCATTTCAAACTTGAAAATGGGTACGAGGAGTAACTGTCTGTTTAGAATAGTGAATAACTCCTCCTTCAAGCTCTCCTAGAAAAAGTAGAAGAAAAGTACAACTTCTTGGTCACACTGACTTCTGTCGAGAAGAGCCCAAGCATCCACAGCAACTCTATCACAACAGATCAGGAACTGCAGTTTCAATAGGAATGAGATGGCTCCTCAACTGTACCTTGCCTTTGCTGTCAAAAAGGAGTCAGCAGATCCCAGCTCCTTCCAGTACAGGATTCATTTTTGTTCTAACACTTCAGAAACTGAAGATCACTTCTACCCTTTGCAGTCATTTCACAAAAAACTCTGATGCTCTAACTTCTTTAAGTATCACATATCGCACTGTTCTTTCTCCTCACTAGGACTTAACATAACCATTATGATGAACTAGAATTCTTAAATATTCATCTCAGAGACTTCATTTAAGAGGAAAGTGGAGTTAAGTAAAGGAAAAAAAATAGAAAACACCTCTCCTCATCCATTTTCTCCCTAACAAAAAGGAACAGTCACTCACTCCGGAGTACAGAAGCCTTTATAACACTCCAGCTGTTATCATCCCATAAAATAAAGTGACATTTGAAGTAGCATCTAAGGGCATTTGTGTGGCAACAGTAAAGAAGAATGGAGCACTTTGGTTGTAAGAACTGTTCCAAGACCTCCATTAAGAGTGCAGCATTTCCTTATAAGATCCACTCAACAGATTCCTACACCCTGCATAACTAGAGCCATTAAGGTCTCTTAATGCAAGATCTAATACCTTGAGAAAGTGCAGCACATGTTTTCCAGGCATTTGGGACAGGAAGAAAAAACAAATGTTTGGTCAATGATGTTGACAGGACCAACAGGGAAACTTTGTTCATGTGAATGAGAAAAATAGAAGAGAAATCCAATCAGAGCAGCGGACAAGCTAGAAAGGAAGGAGAAGCATGAGAAAAAAGTGGATGTGTTACCATCTTTAATGTCCAAAGTACTGCAAAAGACAATGATCAAAAAATCGTAATAAAAACCTAAGTGCTAAGGAGAAGTCTGAATACCTAACACACCAGGTGCTAAGAAAATCTTAACCTAGGAAAGCCCATACACACAGTGATTGTGTAACTGCACCATTAGAAACCAACAGTACAAACCAGAGGCTGAACCCACAGGAATAACTTGAATAATTCAAGAGCAGGGGAAAAGGTGAGACCAGATCCTCCAGACTTGGCAGGTGTTAGAAAGGGAGGAGATCTAGAAAATGAAGCCTTGAAATGGCTGAGAACATGTTCACACTTTCAGGAAAAAAGGTGGAGTGCATCTATTTATCTGCAGATGTTAAGTATCATAGTAAATTTATAGTAAAGATTTTGTACCATGGTTATTTGCCACTGGCACTAAGGCAGTAGTATGGTAAGGAAAAGACACTGTGAAAAATGTATTTAATTCTTTCTCAAACTTCACAAGATGTTAGTGGTACATTCACAGCACAGTACACACCAAAGTCTAAATGCCTTTTCAATGTGCCGTATATGCAATCAGTAATATTTTTTTTTAATAGAAATAACAGGACTAGCTAACTGAAATCCCCAGATACAATCAATGGAAAGATATACCTAATTTGTTTTCTTTCCTATTGCATGAGAGTAGTTCTCTTTGTAAATATTATTTTAAATTTACAAAGGCAATTAATATACTTTCCAGCCTTAAGGACAAAAACAAAGACTTAAAATGCAGAAAAGTCCACTTATATTAAAAATAATCTTCATCATGTTCTATTTTGATAAAGAAAGTTTATGCATTTGCTAACCTCATAATTAGACTATCATATTTGGATTACTTTAACCAAATTTCACATAATAATCTGAAGCACTGGAACAAAGTTGAGTAAGTAAAAGAAATTTTAAAAGTTGCATCAGAAGTAAATACCAGTATTTGATACTTCAGGAAAATAGAAAAAATATTATAATACTTGGGTAGACCATATGTACACATAAATAATTTTAATGTTATTTGAATATTTAAATCAATATATTTAAAATATTCTAAGTTGTACCAAAGATTGAATTTTAGAGACACTCAGAGCAGATTTCTTCTTATGACTATCAAGACTATATTCTTAAACTTGATTTAAAAAAAAAATATTTTCAAACACCTAAAAAGAAACCAAATTATTTTTTAATCATAGAATCATAGAATCATTTAGGTTAGAAAAGACCTTCAAGATCATCGAGTCCAACCATCATCCATGCCCACTAAACCATGTTCTGGAGTACCCCGTCTATGCGTTTTTTGAATACCTTCAGGGATGGTGACTCAACCACTTCCCTGGGCAGCCTATTCCAATGTCTGACAACCCTCTCAGTAAAAATTTTTTTCCTAATATCTAACCTAAATCTCCCTTGCCGCAGCTTGAGGCCATTTCCTCTCATCCTATCTCCAGCCACCTGACAGAAGAGACCAGCACCCACCTCACTATAAACCCCCCTTCAGGTAGTTGTAGAGAGTGATAAGGTCTCCCCCCAGCCTCCTCTTCTCCAGACTAAACAACTCCAGTTCCCTCAGCCGCTCCTCATAAGACTTGTGCTCCAGGCGCCTCACTAACTCAGTTGCCCTTCTCCTGACATGTTCCAGCAACTCAATGTCTGTCCTGTAGTGAGGGACCCAAAACTGAACACAGTATCCGAGGTGCGGCCTCACCAGTGCCAAATACAGGGGAACAATCACCTCCCTGCTCCTGCTGGCCACACTATTTCTGATACAGGCCAGGATGCTGTTGGCCTTCTTGGCCACCTGGGCACACTGCTGGCTCATATTCAGCTGGCTGTCAACCAGCACACCCAGGTCTTTCTCTGCCAGGCAGCTTTCCAGCCACTCTTCCCCAAGCCTGTAGTGCTGCATGGAGTTGTTGTGACCGAAGTGCAGGATCTGGCACTTGGCCTTGTTGAACTTCATACAGTTCTTCATACAGAACTTCATACAGATCTCTCTGTAGAGCCTCCCTACCCTCAAGCAGATCGATCCTGCCTCCCAACTTGTTGTCGCCTGCAAATTTGCTGAGGGTGCGCTCAATCCCCTCATCCAGATCATTGATAAAGATATTAAACAGAATGGGGCCCAACACCAAGCCCTGGGGAACACCACTTGTGACCTGCCAACTGGATTTCACCCCATTCACCACAACACTCTGGGCTCATCCATCCAGCCAGTTTTTCACCCAGCGAAGAGTACACTTGTCCAAGCCATGAGACACCAGCTTCTCAAGGAGTATGCCATGAGAGACAGTGTAAAATGCCTTGCTGAAGTCCAGGTAGACAACATCCACAGCCTTTCCCTCATCCACTAGGTGGGTCACCTGGTCATAGAAGGAGATCACGTTGGTCAAGCAGGACCTGCCTTTCATGAACTTGTGCTGACTGGGCCCGATCACCTGCTTGCTCTGGACTTGCCATGTGAGCGCTATCAAGACAAATCATTCCATAATCTTCCCCTGTACCGAGGTCAGGCTGACAGGCCTGTAGTTCCCCAAATCCTCCCTCTGACCCTTCTTGTAAATGGGAGTCACATTGGCAAGCCTCCTCTGGGACCTCCCCTGTTCACCAGGATTGCTGATAGATGATAGAAAGTGGCTTGGCAAGGACCTCTGCCAGTTCCCTCAGTACTCTTGGATGTTTCCCATTGGGTCCCATAGATTTGTGAGTGTCCAGATGGCATAGTAGGTCACTAACTATTTCTGCCTGAATTATGGGGGGTATATTCTGCTCTTCATCCTCACCTTTCAGCTCAGGGGACAGAGTACCCTGAGGATAACTGGTGTCCCTATTAAAGACTGAGGCAAAGAAGGCATTAAGTACCTCAGCCTTTTCCTCATCTCTGGTGGCAATGTTTCCTTCTGTATCCATTAAAGGATAGATAGTCTCCTTGAGATTCTTTTTACTGTTAACAAATTTGTAAAAACATTTTTTGTTGTCCCTTATGACAATGGCCAGATTTAGTTCTAGCTGAGCTTTTGCCTTTCTAATTTGCTCTCTGTATGATCTAACAAGATCCTTGTACGCCTCCCAAGTTGCCTGCCGTTACTTCCAGAGATGATAAACTCTCCCTTTTTTCTTGACTCCTAGCAAAAGCTCCCTGTTCAGCCAGACTGGTCATTCTCCTTGGCGGTTTGACTTGCGGCACATGGGAATAGCCTGGTCCTGAGCCATTAAGATTTCCTTCTTAAAGAATGTTGATCCCTCTCAACCAGTGCCTCAAAGAGGCCAAAGTTTGCCCTCTGGAAGTCCATACTGGTGGTTTTGCTGACCACCTTCCTTGCCTCACCAAGAACTGAGAATTCTATCTTTTCATGGTCGCTAAGCCCAAGATGGCCTCTGACCATCACATCTGCCACCAGTCCTTCCCTGTTTGTAAACAATAGATCTAGCAAGGCTCCTCCCCTGGTTGGCTCACCTACCAGCTGTGTCAGGAAGTTATCTTCCACACACTCCAGGAACCTCCTAGATTGTTTACTCACTGCTGTGTCATATTTCCAGCAGATGTCTGGAAAGTTGAAGTTCCCCACGAGAACAAGGGCACACGATTCTGAGACTACTGCCAGCCGCTTGTAGAATGATTCATCCGTCTCTTCAACCTCGTTGGGTGGTCTATAACAGACTCCCAGCATAATATCTACCTTATTGTCCTTCCCTCTCATCCTCACCCATAAGCACTCCACCTTGTCATCAGAATCGTGTAGCTCTGTACAGTCAAAACTTTCTCTAACATAGAGAGCCACCCCACCACGTCTTCTACCTCGCCTATCCCTTCGGAAGAGCTTATAGCCATCCATTGCAGCTTATAGCCATCCAGTCACAGGAGTCGTCCCACCATGTTTCCACGATGGCAACTAAGTCATATCTATCCTGCTGCATGATGACTTCCAGCTCCTCCTGTTTATTGCCCATGCTGCGTGCGTTGGCATAGATCCATTTGAGCTGGCCTATTGAATCCACCCCTCACATTGGCATGCTGCCCCCAGGCTCATCTCTGGTGAGCCTAGTTTTATCCCTTACCCCCTTCAAACCTAGTTTAAAGCCCTCTCTCTGAGCCCCGCCATCTCACGAGTGAGGATTCTTTTTACCCCTTTGAGATAGCTGGATACCATCTGTCTCTAGCAAGGCCAGTGCCGTGTAAACCTCCCTATGATCAAAAAAGCCCAAATTCCACCTATGGCACCAGCCTCTGAGCCACATGTTAACCAGGTGTGTTTTCCTGTTCCTTTCAGTATATTTCCCTGCCACTGAAGGGATTGAGGAAAACACTACCTGTGCTCCCGATCCTTCCACTAATTGTCCCAGTGCCCTGAAGTCCCTTTTGATTGCCTTTGGATTTATCCCTGCAATCTCATCACTGCCAACCTGCACAACCAGCAATGGGTAATAATCAGAGGTCCAAACCAGACCAGGGAGTTCCCTGGTAATGTCTTTTACCCAGACCCCAAGGAGGCAGCAGACTTCCCTGTGGGATGGGTCAGGTCTGCATATTGGGCCCTCTGTCCCCCTCAGAAGGGAGTCACCTACGGCAATTACCCTCCTTTTTCTTTTTTCAGAGGATGTGAGAATGCGTGGGGCTGCCCGACTGGGCCTAGGCACCTCCCTAGATAGGGCTTCATCTACACCCTGATCTTCACTGGCCTGGTCCTCAAGTTCCAGAGCCCCATACCTGTTGTGTAGGGGCAACTGGGAAGGTGAGGGAGACCGGGAGCGGATTCGCCTGCCTCCCCGAGCAGGGACCTATGTCCATTGTCCTCCATCTCTTAGGTCCCCTCCTGCCTGGTGGCAGGAGGGCAGGGGAACCTCCGCTTCTTGTGGAGCCTCCACCTGCTGCCTCTGCCTCAGGGATGGCAGGGTGCGGGCCCACCAATCTATCTCCCTCTCACACTCCCTGATACTCCTCAACCTTTCCACTTCCTCCTTCAGCTCTGCCACCAGGCTGAGCAGGTCATTCACCTGGTCACACCTCACCCAAAAGGTGTCCCCCCTGCCCTCCGTCATCAGTGACAGACTCAGGCACTCCCTGCAGCCAGAGACCTGCACAGCTGTATGTTTACACGGGAACTCTGTCTGCGCTGCCACATTTTTCCTAACAATGGCTTTCACCCGCGTGGCGACCATACCTGGGTCTCCCTCTGGGCTGACGCCCACCTCTTGAGTAGCCTTCTCCAGCTGGGAAAAGGGGGGGGCTGTACCTTGCTTGCACGAACTGCAGCACAAACTGTCGTACCATGCCCTTTCCAACGCGCCACACCCTGGTCGCCATGCTCCTGGTCGCTGGTGCTCCTCAGGGCCATTTAAATCTCCAGCGGTTGCCTGTGGCAATGCCCACGCCGCATCAGCCTCTCTTGCGAGAGCTGCCAGCTCTGGACGGGTCCCTCTGCTCTTCCCCGGGGCTCCTGGGCCTCAGGAACCCCCCAGTCCGCCTCAATCTAGCGCTTAGCCACTGACTTACCATTGCCTCTGCTGGCCTTGCTGCTGACTGAATGTTTTCTTACATCTAAAATGAGAAACTAGAAAGCAGAGTATTGCTGCTATTACCCTGTTTTGAACATGCACCAGCATGGAAGGTAGATTGCTCAAGCTATCAATCATTGTACATCATGAATGGCCATTTAATCCAATAAACCCTTCTCTTCCAGTGAACACACTTAAAAGAAAAATATTATTGTCAGTCAATCTCAACAATCGTGAAGGCAGTACAGATCAAGTTTTACTGTTTAACAGAACCATCCAGGGTCAAGAATGAAAATAAGATGATGATCAAGTTCATGTATCTTATGGTTTTTCAAGGGATGTGTCAACTTACTCCTAATATAGTACACTTTAAAATACTTGTCTTTAGACTTAACTGTCTGTATCAAAAGCAGTATGACTGAGGGAGAGTATTACTTATTTCATGCTTGCTGACTGACAAACATCTGTTTTCTGGAGAGGTAAACACCGACTAAGGTTCATTTTGTTGTTGAATATAAATTACATGCTGCTTCTGTTCAAGAGGGCAAAATTGGCATATGCCCAGATTTGCATGCAAGGTGTACCTGAAATACTTTTTCAGGCAAATAAATCATCATGATTTGGATATTCATAAATCCACAATACAAATCCAGATACTGCTTTAATACCTAAAGAATCAAGGTCAAGAAAGTAAGTATTTTGTAAAAAATCATGCTACTTAAAGCTAGTTTTTTACAGCTTTCCAATACAGATTATTGCAGAGGTTGAGATGTTTTCTGCCTTACAGCAGAAAAAATTCAGCATATGAGGCATACAGTCTAGTGACTCATCTGCTCTCCACCAGCTCACCATCCAACCCCGGGAGAGCTCCATGTGTTCCTGCTGCTGTCTCACACACAGGACAGATTCCTTCCTCACCTTCCTCACTTGTCCTTCCTCAAAAGCGTGTATCCATCCATCATGGTGCACCAGTCATGTGACTGTTTTAACAAATGTCCAGTTAAGTGAAACATTACAGATTTTGTTAGGCCCTTGAAAGTACTATTATACTGAATGAAGAAAAAAGATAAAGTACTCAAGAAATACCATAGATTAGCATAATGGTACATCATGAAATGTAATAAAGCACTAATTTCAGAATGAAGTCCTCTTCTCAACTTGTTGTCATTCTGAAGTCTCCAGCTTAAGCATTCTTTTCTCATTTGAACATAAACACACACAATCTACTATCCTTAGATGTATGACACAAAAAATGAAAAACTTCAGAAGCTGCAATCTTTCCTTAAAAAGTAACAATTTTCTGTCCATAAAAATCTGTGGCCCCCAAACAGGAAATTACCAACTGAAAAGTCTGATGCACCACCAAAAAACTGTCAAAATTAATAAAAATAATTTTATTTTAAAATTTCAAAGAATATTTTGGCAAAACTTTTCACACAAACTGTAATGTTCCATATCCATTATGGTTTCAATGTAAAGTAAATAATTTACCTTTTTGTTGAGTTCAAAAAAACTCAAGGAAAAAAAAAATCGAAACCTCTTGTTTCCAGAGGATTTCCTTAAATGTGTGGTGTATTTGTATCTAATTTTTAGTTCCCATAAACTTGCAGTGAATACTATTATCTTTTTTCTGTGACACTTCTGTAAGTTAATTCCCTGAAATAGAATGAGAGGAGAAAGAAAAATGCAGTTAAATCAAAAATCACCAACTTGTCTACTGACTACTTTACTGCACATATTGTGTGGCCAATATTATACATCATTGTCCGTACCAATCACTGTTTTATAAAATATAATCTTGGGAAATCAAAATATGATAGGTTAGACCTGAATTAGTTCACTTGGTGGTTTTGAATTGCAAGTTTTACATGCAAAAATGTGGCTTTCAAAAAAATCTGAGCTTTTTTAATACATCAAAATTAAAACATTTTAATGTTATCTTAAATTGGATTGTTCTCAAAAATATTAAAAAGGATCAACTTAATATAGCTAAGAATTTTACTTCTTTAAGGAGTTTGGCCAGTTACCTTGAATAAATTCTTTTGAAAGTGATATTTACTAAACTCATTGCCTTAGACTAGTAATTTACAATTAAAAAAAAAAAAGGTTATTACATTAGCTTGGGTGTGCAAGAAAAACGTACAAAATGATTCAAAGGCATGCTTTAAGGAAAATGCACTGAACAGCTGGGATTATCTCTACCACAACATCCTCTTCTCATTGCTGCAACTCTAATGAAAACACTTTGATGAAAACAGAAGCCCCAGTTCTCTGCTTTTCCACCACATTTCAGTGTAGACATACACCCTTACTTCCTCTTCCATTGCCCTCCCCTCCAAAAACAAAGCGGGTGG
This sequence comes from Haliaeetus albicilla, assembly GCF_947461875.1. Taxonomy (NCBI): domain Eukaryota; kingdom Metazoa; phylum Chordata; class Aves; order Accipitriformes; family Accipitridae; genus Haliaeetus; species Haliaeetus albicilla. Next base: position 21,621,849 of record NC_091488.1, read on the forward strand.
AAACACAAGAGCACAGCAAGAAAACACCTGAGGGTTCAGCAATCAATGAATTGCACACACAGCTTCTTGGACAGCTATCTCCCAGTCAAAAATCAGCTCCCTGAAGTGCAATGATAATGAGATAGGACTCTCAGCCAAAGGTTTTCTTTTCATTTTATCACAGCCTCTCACCCTAAACTGGCATTAACAAAAAACCCTCTTCTCACTGTTGTCACTGGCAGGATTTACACACATATAGCTTCTGCAGATGTTGCTAAAGCAGTTTTTTCTAAATCAAGTCACATGTTTACAATGCATGGTCAAACAAACTGTTCAGACACACACACTCCCATTTTAAACTTCCTGGGCATGAACCATTTACCTCTGTCCACAGTATCCTTAGTTATATAGCAAATGTTCTTCAAATGTTCTTTCCTTCACAGATCTTTCCTTCCAGAAAGAGCCAGAACATGTGGGGTTCTTTCTACAGTGGTACCTGCTAGATCTCTGAGCAGTCCACATTCATAATTCTATCAGTGCAAATTGTCTTTCAGAGAAAAGTTTAAGAGATTTAAGTAGAATAGGTGCAGCTGGAAGAATTCTGCCACACCTCACCACTAAAGTCTATCGACAAGTTAGGGAAGATGGGTTCATGTCCCTCTCAGGATTTTAACAGCACAACATCTTATCTTCCATTAATTGATCTTATCCCCAGTTACATCAAGATCCTGTTATGGTAAAAAGGAAAAAACTTTACTTTTGAAACCATAAATACCTTAGTAGCCTATTTAAAATCTTAATACCCTAATTGAAGTAAAAAAGGCAGTTATTATGTCATTTACAATAATACCATCCAAACCAGAAAACCTTAACAGATGACACCATCTTTAGTATTATTACAGTAGAAAAATTACTAAAACACTTTTCTCTGTTGTTACATTCACTTTCCTAGTATCCATCTGGGCCCTAAGGCTGACACTTTCATCTTTGTAAGGAAAAGGGGTGTGGGGAGGGTGTCATGATGACTTGTCAGTGTCCCCAGGTCTTAGTGGGGATATGTTCAATGGTGGGGGGTGGGGTGGGGTCTCTTCCTCCTCAGCCCTGGAGTCCCTTTGACTTTCTTTTCATGCATTTTTTTTTTCATTTCATATATCCCAGCCTGCTCCCTTCTCCCTGGACTCCCAGGGAAGGGGTGAAAGCTGCCCCCCAGCTCCCCATAATATGCCCAGGGTCCATATGTCCAGCAGGGACTCCCTGGGGCTGTCAGCCCCTTCCCCGGCAGCACTCACAGAGCTGGAGCTCAGACAGGCTGGGCAATGGGCACTCGGCCATGGGGTGCCTGGTAAACCCAGCTCAGCCTCACTCAGGCCAAGGGCAGCCCAGCCACCCCCTGGGACCTGACACAGCCTGATGCCTGCCCCCAGCAGTGGCAAAAATCTAGGGCAGCACATGAATCAGACAACCTTGAAGAGTAATATAAGAATCATCAGCCAACTCAGAACACCTCATGTTAACACGACAATTACTAAGATCTTTCTGAAAGGATGAGACAAGTATCTTTAAGGTATTTCAGCACCAGTCCTAACCTGATCTATCCTAGCATATAGCTTAAGTTTTGCAGTCAATGCACTTGGATGGAGAAGGTTACTTTGCCACTGTATTGGCTTTGTGTGGCAAGGTTTTGGTAGCAGGGGAGGGTGTTACAGGGGTGGCTTCTGCGGGAAGCTGTTAGAAGCTTCCCCTGTGTCTGACAGAGCCAATACCAGCTGGCTCTAAGATGGACCCGCCAATACCAGCTGGCTCTAAGACGGACCCGCCGCTGGCCAAGGCTGAGCCAATCAGCAATAGTGGTAGCACCTCTATGATAACATATTTAAGAAGGAAAAAAAAAAGTTGCTGGGACAGACAGAAACGGCAGCTGGAGAGAGAGTTAGCAGTGCTGGAAGTCATCTACAGTGATCTAGATGATGAAGAGATCTCCAAAGATCCAGAGGGTGTCCTGTGCACACGGGCCTTGTAGAGAAAGGTGATTCAAGGTACCCCAGTGTCATATTCTAACAGTTTGGCAGCAACGTATCACCCAGATATGGAAATACCAACTGTGGAGAAAGTGTTGTCTTGGCTCCAAAACTTTGAAGAAAATCTCTGTGTCTCCTCATCCCTACAGGACAGTGCCTTGGCTGTTAGGGAGGCTCCAAGAAATCAGTCCTCTCCTGCCCCAGTCAGAGTGAAAGGGATCCTAAGGCGTATGCTGCGTGGTGCGCTCCGGTTCTTCCTGCGTGACCAAGGGGAGAACATAAGGAAGTGGGATGGTGAACCCACCTTTAAGCTGGAAGCCCATATACGTGAACTGAGAGGGAAGACAGCTGTTAAGAAAGGGTCACCCAAGAAGGCGGCTGTCAGTGTAGTTGCTGTAGAGGCCCAAGAAAGCAATCAGCGATCCTCCAGGCATAGAAGAACTGAAACCACCTGCCTTGATTCTGGTGAGAGGACTTCTGGTCTGGCACCACAAGGGTCAGACAGTGAATACTCTGATGAGGAACAGCAATAGAGGGTCCCTGCCTTCAGCCAGGAGAAGGAAAGGGATGACCAGGTATACTGGACTGTGTGGATTTGATGGCCTGGCACATCAGATCCACAGAAGTATAAGGCTTTGGTAGACACTGGTGCACAGTGTACACTGGTGCCATCAGGGTACAGGGGCAAAGAACCCATCTGGATACCTGGAGTGACAGGGGGATGCCAAGAATTGACTATATTGGAGGCTGAGATGAGCTTAACAGGGGACAAGTGGGAAAAGCACCCCATTGTGACCAGCCCAGAGGCCCCTCATATCGTTGGCATAGACTGGCTCAAGAGAGGGTACTTCAAGGACCCAAAGGGGTACCGATGGGCTTTTGGTATAGCCACTGTAAACATAGAGAGGATCAAACACCTATCTACCCTACCTGGCCTCTCGAAAGATCCCTTCATTGTGGGATTGCTGCGAGTTGAAGAACAGCAGGTGCCAATCACTACCAGGATGGTGCACCAGCAGCAATATCACACAAACTGAGACTCCCTGGCTCCCATCCCTGAGCTGATTAATCAACTGGAGAGCCAAGGAGTCATCAGCAAGACTTATTCACCTTTTAATAGTCCTGTATGGCCAGTGCAAAAGTCTGATGGAGGGTGGAGGTTAACAGTAGATTATCGCGGCCTGAACAAAGCGACACCACCACTGAGTGCTGCTGTACCAGACATGTTAAAGCTCCAATATGAACTGGCATCAAAGGCAGACATGTGGTATGCTACAATTGATATCGCCAATGCGTTTTTCTCCATTCCTTTGGCAGGAGAGCACAGGGCACAGTTTGCTTTCATGTGGAGAGGTGTCCAATACACCTGGAATCGACTGCCCCAGGGATGGAAGCACAGCCCTACCATTTGTCATGGACTAATCCAAGCTGCACTGGAAGAAGGTGATGCCCCTGAACATTTACAATACATAGATGACATCATCATGTGGGGCAACAAGGCAGAAGAAGTGTTTGAGAAGGGAAAAAGAATAATTCAGATTCTTCTGAAAGCTGGTTTTGCCATAAAGAAAAGCAAGGTCAAGGGACCTGCAGAAGAGATTCAGATCTTGGGAATAAAATGGCAGGCTGGATGCTGTCATGTGCCTATGTATGTGGTTAACAAGATAGCAACTATGTTTCCACCAGCTACCAAGAAAGAAACACATGCTTTCCTAGACCTTGTGGCGTTCTGGAGAATGCATACAGGTTATAGTAAGCTTGTGAGCCCTCTCTATTGAGTAACCCGAAAAAAGAACTATTTTGAATGGGGCCCTGAGCAGCAACAAGCCTTTGAGCATATCAGACAGGAAATAGCTCGTGCAATAGCTCTTGGGCCTGTCCGGACAGGACCAGATGTACAAAATGTACTCTACACTGCAGCTGGGGAGCATGGTCTCACATGGAGCCTCTGGCAGAAACCACCAGGAGAAACCCAAGGTCAACCATTAGGGTTTTGGAGCCATGGGTACCGAGGATCAGAAACCCAATACACCCCAACTGAAAAAGAGATACTAGCAGCATATGAGGGGGTTCGAGCTGCTTCAGAAGTTGTTGGTACAGAAGCATATCTCCTCTCAGCGCCACGATTGCCAGTGCTACACTGGATGTTCAAAGGAAACATCCCCTCTACACATCATGCAACCAGCTCTACATGGAGTAAGTGGATAGCATTGATCACACAACGAGCTCGACCGGGGAAATCCAACCATCCAGGAATTCTGGAAGAGATCACGGACTGACCAGAAGACAGAGATTTCTGAGCATCGCCTGAGGAGGTGGCTCGCGCCCAAGAGGCACCACCATATAATGAGTTATCAGAAGACAAAAGGTGTTGTGCTTTACTGATGTATCCTGTTATGTGGTAGGGAACCATCAGAAGTGGAAAGCTGCTGTGTGGAGTCCCACATGACAAGTCGTTGAGGCCACTGAAGGAGAAGATGAGTCAAGTCAGTTTGCAGAAGTGAAAGCCATCCAACTAGCCCTAGATATTGCTGAACGAGAAAAACGATCAGTACTCTATCTCTATACCGACTCCTGGATGGTCGCTAATGCCCTATGGGAGTGGCTACAGCAGTGAAAGAAGACCAACTGGCAATGCAGGGGTAAACCCATCTGGGCAGCTGCATTGTGGCAGGACATTGCTGCCCGTGTAGAACACATGGCTCTAAAGGTATGTCATGTAGATGCTCACATGTCCAAAAACCATGCCACTGAATAACATCAAAATAATGAACAGGTAGACAAGGCTGCCAAAATAGAAGTAGCTCAGGTGGACCTGGACTGGGAGCATAAGGGTGAGCTATTTGTAGCTCGATGGGCCCATGAAACATTGGGACATCTAGGGAGAGATGCAACATATAGATGGGCTCGTGATCGAGGGGTGGACCTGACCACAGAGGCCATCACACACGTCACTCACAAATGTGAAACATGTGCTGCAATCAAGCGAGCCACCAGAGTAGACTCCCTGGAACAGAGGGTGGTGGCTGGGTTTTCAGTATGGCGAGGCCTGGCAAATTGACTACAGTGGACCACTGCCATGAACATGCCAAGGCAAGCGCTACATACTCACGTTGGCGGAAGCAACTACCGGTTGGCTAGAAACATATCCTGTAAAATATGCCACTGTCCGAAACACCATCTTAGGCCTCGAAAGGCAAATTTTATGGTGACATGGTACCCCAGAAAGAATTGAATCAGACAATGGGACTCATTTCCGAAATAACCTCATAAGCTCCTGGGCAAAGAAATATGGCATTGAGTGGGTGTACCACATCCCCTATCACCCACAAGCATCTGGAAAAATTGAGACATATAGTGGACTGTTAAAGACTATGTTGAGAGTGCTAGGCAATGGGGCATGGAAGCATTGGGATACAAATTTAGCAGAAGCCACTTGGCTAGTTAACACCAGCGGATCTGCTAAGCGTCCTGGTCCTGCCCAAACAAAACCCCTACATACTGTGGGAGGAGATAAGGTCCCCGTAGTGCACATGGGGAAGTGGATGGGGAAGGCACTGTGGATTTCTTCTCCCATGGGAAAAGGCAAACCCATTTGTGGGATTGTCTTCACTCAAGGACCTGGGTGTACTTGGTGGATAATGCAGAAGGATGGGGAGACCCAGTGTGTGCCTCAAGGACATTTAACCTTGGGGGAAAAATAATCTGTGATGTGAGTTGCATGTTTTAGGAAGTAATGTAGCAGGAATGACCTGAACTGCAGAGGAGTGAACTTCACAAGGAACCAGACAAGTGCAAAGGTAACCCAAACCAAGCCGGTGTTGGTACCCAGTGATTGAACATACTGCTTCTCCTGTCCTGACCACTCATCTTGAAGGATGGAGCCCAAGTCATAACCTGTGTGTGAACATCTGGAGGAGTGGAAGAAGCCCATGGAATATCTATCTGTTAAAGAACAGGGGATAGTAATTAATAAGAATGTATAAATCTGTATGTTGGGTATAAAAGTGGTTTAAGTATATAGTTTCACTTGTAAGTGTTGGTAAGAAGGGATTTGAATAATGAGAATTAAATACAATGGCGTGGTTAGAAGGTATGTGTATTAAATTATGTGGGACCTGACCATGACACAAACGGTATGGAATAAGGGGTGGAGATTGTATTGGGTCTGGCTGAGATGGAGTTAATTCTCCCCATAGCAGCCCTGGTAGCGCTGTGCTCTGCATTGGTAGCTAGAAGGGTGTTGATAACACACCAGTGTTTTGGCTACTGCTGAGCAGTGCTCGCACAGCATCAAGGCTGTCTCTCCAACTTCTTTGCTCCCCTTAATGGCAGGCTGGGGCTGGGCAAGATCTTGGGAGGGGACATAGCCAGGACAGCTGACCTAAACTAACCAAACAGATATTCCATACCATATGACATCAGCTCAGATATAAAAGCTAAGTAAAGGGACATGGAAGGGGGGGCATTTTTGTCTTCTGGAGCAACCGCTATGCATACTGAAGCCCTGCTTCCCAGGAAGTGGCCAGACATTGCCTGCTGATGGGAAGTAGAGAATAACATCATTTATTTTCCTTTACTTTCAGGCGTGAGACCTTTGCTTTCACTTTATTAAAATGTCCTTATCTTGATCCATGAGCCTTTTGTTATATTTTCTCTTTCCTGTCCAGCTGAGGAGGGGGAGTGATAGAGCAGCTTTGGTGGGCACCTGGCACCCAGCCAAGGTCAACCCACCACAACCACTAGCCCTTTTGTATAAAAAAAACCCACCACTCATAACCCTGTTGTATATTTGTTTGAAAACCATCAGTTGCTGTTCATGTTTTTTATTTATACTTTCACATAACTCTCCCATAACTCTAGTTCATAAAGAGAATATATAACCATTCCTCTCCCAGACGGATCTGATTTGTTCCTGAAACATTTGGATAGCTAATCATACGAATGTATTTATACACTGATATACCATCATATACATGATTATATGTATGTATATTTTATTAGGCTACATATATGTATACATACATAGAATTAGCCTTGGTTAGGTGACATACACATACATATGCATGTGTGTGTGTATATATATATATATATATATATAAACACAACTACATTGACATTTTCTTACCTTGGGAGCTTACAGTCCGAAACACTGCACTTGACAAAGGCAAATACAGTCATGGGAGTTGTCTACAAAAACTCCGTCATTTTCAGAGGTGTTGAGGCAACAGACTACAGATGTCTTACACTAGAGAGAACTGTCTTGAGGCACTTGTATGTAAATCAATAGCCAGCTCAGAAAGTCCTCTGCCCCAAGAAATTACTTGGTTTAAAACTAAGGTAAAATTCTCTTCTCAAGAAAAAATTCACATCAGTTTTGAGGATTAAATACACTGCTTTACCTCTTCTCTCAAGTCAGCAGAAAACCAAGGAATGGCTTAATTAAGCTATGATGCCAAACATTCAGGGATAGTTGAGTTAACTCAGTCATTACCTATAAATTCTGCACCTTTTTAGCATCACTGGTGTATTGGTTTTGTGTGGCAAGGTTTTGGTAGTGGGGAGGTTACAGGGGTGGCTTCTGTAAGAAGTTGCTGGAAGCTTCCCCTGTGTTCGAGAGAGAGCCAATACCAGCCAGCTCTAAGACAGACCTGCCGCCAGCCAAGGCCGAGCCAATCAGCAATATTGGTAACACCTCTGTGATAACACTTTTAAGAAGGAAAAAAAAAGTTGAGACGGGGAGAAGCAGCCGCCGGAGAGAGGATCGAGACCATGTAAGAGAAACAACCCTGCGGACACCAAGGTCAGTGAAGAAGGAGGGGGAGGAGATGCTCCAGGCGCCGGAGCGGAGATTCCCCTGCAGCCTGTGGTGAAGACCCTGGTGAGGTAGGCTGTCCCCCTGCAGTCCATGGAGGTCCGCAGTGGAGCAGATATCCACCTGCAGCCCGTGGAGGACCCCACGCCGGAGCAGGTGGGTTCCCGAAGGAGGCTGTGACCCCGTGGGAACCCCACACTGGAGCAGGCTCCTGGCAGGACCTGTGGATCTGTGGAGAGAGGAGCCCACACTGGAGCAGGTTTTCTGGCAGGACTTGTGACCCCGGGGGGGACCCACGCTGGAGCAGTGTGCTCCTGAAGGACTGCAGCCCGGCAAAAGGACCCATGCTGGAGCAGTTCGTGAAGAACTGCAGCCCGTGGGAATGGCCCAAGTTGGAGAAGTTTGTGGAGGACTGTCTCCCGTGGGTGGGACCCCACGCTGGAGCAGGGGAAGAGTGTGATGAGCTCTCCCCCTGAGGAGGGTTGAAGCAGCAGAAAATAATGTGTGATGACCATAAACCCCATCCCCGTCCCCCTGCGCCGCTGGGGGGGGCTTGGTGGAGAAATCCGGGAGTGAAGTTGTGCCTGGGAAGAAGGGAGGGGTGGAGGGAAAGTGTTCTGAGATTTGGTTTTATTTGTCATTACTTTACTCCGGTTGATTTGTAATAAATTGAGTTAATTTTCCCCAAGCTGAGTCTGTTTTGCCCGTGATGGTAATTAGTGAATGATCTCTCCTGTCCTTATCTCGACCCACAAGCTTTTTGTTATATTTTTCTCTCCCCTGTCCAGCTGAGGATGGGGGAGTGATAGAATGGCTTTGGTGGGCACCTGGCGTCCAGCCAGGGTCAACCCATCACAGCTGGATAGATTTCTGATGGACACCAATGGGTTTACAGTGGTTTTGAATTTTTACAGCTTGATGAATCAAAGAAGGTCATTGAACCAAGAGATCTTGTTTTGATGAAAATTCCTCCACAACTGAAGGAAGAAGAGGACAAAGGGAGGCTGAGACCATACAATTGCATGACCGCTACCGCACTATCCATGTGACAACCACATACAAAGTACGGAGCCAGTTACTGGTTTCTTGTGCTCCTAATCTAAGAAATCTATGCCACTGCCCCTCTTTTAAATGTAGGAATTAAAACAACTTGTTCTACAATAAGTTGGATAATTAATTTTGCAACAACTACATTCAGGAATCGAGGAAGTTAACATTTTTTGGTTACAGGATTTTGATTAATGCTTACACTGTTTCATTTTAGTAGCTATAAAACATAATTAATCCTCAAACCCCAGAGAATTTAAGTAGAGCTTAAGTTATATCAAAGAAAAAAACAACAGTCCTTCATCAGCTCTGTCATATTTATGATTGGTTATCTTTTGTGCAATACGAAGGCTCTCATTGTGAGTACAAATTGCTTGGGGTTTAAATTTGCCATGCATTTTGCCATGTAAGGCTGGTGATTTAAAAGAATCCGTAAGTATTCACAAGTTACAAGCCCTCTGCTATCACTGCACTAGCTGCAAGTGTTCAAATATGTATTTCCCTGAGCTGCTGAAAAACACATCCCTTTGAGCAGTTAAATATTATTAAGTCAGCATCTTTGTTTTTGTTGTGGTTTAACCCCAGCCAGCAACTAAGCACCACACAGCCACTCACTCACTCACTCCCCCCCCCAGTGGGATGGGGGAGAAAATCGGGAAAAGAAGCAAAACCCATGGGTTGAGATAAGAACGGCTTAATAGAACAGAAAAGAAGAAACTAATAACAATAAAGATAACACTAATAAAATGACAACAGCAATAATGAAAGGATTGGAATGTACAAATGATGCACAGTGCAATTGCTCACCACCCGCCGACCAACACCCAGCCAGTCCCCGAGCAGCGATTCCCCGCCCCCACTTCCAAGTTCCTAAACTAGATGGGACGTCCCATGCTATGGAATACCTTGTTGGCCAGTTTGGGTCAGCTGCCCTGGCTGTGTCCCCTCCCAACTTCTTGTGCCCCTCCAGCTTTCTTGCTGGCTGGGGATGAGAAGCTGAAAATCCTTGACTTTAGTCTAAACACTACTTTGCAACAACTGAAAACATCAGTGTTATCAACATTCTTCACATACTGAACTCAAAACATAGCATTGTACCAGCTACTAGGAAGACAATTAACTCTATCCCAGCTGAAACCAGGACAGTCTTTCTGACAATGTTAATAAACTAATGCTGGCATTCATGCTGTAGGACATAATCATCTTTGACATGATGACCAGTTGTACCAGACAATGTCATAAGTCAAAGAATTACAAGAGTATCAAAATTCTCTCACTCAACCTGAATACAAACATGGTCTACCATTTGAGGCAAGAATATAGCTAAATCCTAGAGCCTGGATTAAACTAAACTTCACTTGTCTGACAGAAAGAAGCTTATCAAATCACCTCACGTTTTTGTTACCAGGGCTTTTTCTCTGTCTTTGTTTAGGATGTTGCTAGTACCTTTTTGTTGTTGTTGTTTTTTATACATACATGCTGTCGTGGTTTAACCTCAGTCAGCAACTAAGCACCATGCAGCTGCTCGCTCACTTCTGACCACCCAGTGGGATGGAGGAGAGAATTGGAAGGAAAAAGGTAAAACTTGTGGGTTGAGATAAAGACGGTTTAATGGGACAGAAAGGAAGAAAATAATAATGATGATAATAATAATAATAAAACAAAACAATAATAATAAAAGAATTGGATTTTACGAAACAAGTAATGCACAATGCAATTGCTCACCACCCATTTTGTTCCCAAGCCACAATCCCCCCCAGGCCATCTGCTCCCAGTTTATATACTAGGCATGGTGTCACATGGTATGGAATAGCCCTTTGACCAGTTTGCATCAGTTGTCCTGGCTGTGTCCCCTCCCAACTTCTTGTGCCCCTCCAGCCTTCTTGCTGGCTGGGCATGAGAAGCTGAAAAATTCTTCTCTTAGTGTAAACATTATTTAGTAACAATTGAAAACATCAGTGTGTTATCAACATTATTCTCATACTAAATCCAAACCATAACACTTGTATCAGCTACTAGAAATAAAATTAACTCTATCCCAGCCAAAATCAGGACACATACATACATAGATACATTTATGTACGTGTAAAACAATCCAAAGATTTTGGCCAGACACATATAGTCTGGAGGTTTCTCACTAGGTATTTCTTGAATTTTCACTGATATTTTCAGTCTGATTATAGTACTTACTACAAGATTTGGATGATCTTTTCTATCATAAAAGAATACAAGATAAAAGAGCACTGGACAAAAATAGATGGAAATTTAGTTCAGAAAATAATAGCCCTCTTCAGAAATAGCTGTTCCCAGCCTTTCCTTTGCCCCCCACCAACCAAGGTTAGTCTTCATTTTTTTCCAGATAAGAGTTCCAAGAGCAATACTTAGTTCACTTCAGGCAAAAAAACCCCACCCTTCCATCTGCCTGTGAGCAACGCATAGGATGTGCCGTGCTCAGTGGTTGACAGCAGTGAAGGTGGGTGCTGGTCTCTGCTACTGCACTCCTCTAATCTCCGACAGATCAGTTAGACAGCTTATCCTGCCCAGGTCTCTCTTTCATGTTTAGAAGAAAGAGTTACTCCAGTTTATCTCTAACACTAAGGTAAAAAGCTAAGTTTTGTCACTGTACTGCTAAGATATCAGGGAGTTCCTGAGATATTTAAATTCTGCCTATCATCCTATCTCAGCAAGTAAAAGAACTAACAGATCATCAATTAAAAAATACTCTGCCTATTCACAATGGGAAAATGCACAGCGTTTGGGAGTAAGCAAACTGATAGAAGTGGCATGCCATTTTATTGGTCTGCTTTTGTCTAAGGCAAGAAATAATTAGTGTCATTTAATAGGATTAATTTAATATTATCAGTCAGAACACCTCAGCATTTTGAAGACCACTTTCCACAGTATCACCAAAACAGGAGGGAATAGTTTTTCTTTTTACATGTTCTAAATATCAAACTAATTCAATACTGTCACTTTAACCAGAAGTCCTACTTACTTTCTCATCCTGAAATGAGACTAGAGCAAGGAACCTCATCTTTTTAGGATGGCAACAAAGGTAAGAAGCCAAGAATAGAGTACAATTTGAAAGTATCAATTTCATGCTTATATCTTTGGTGTTATAATTGATACAGGAAATAAATTTAGATAGTGTTCAGTAACCATGGTATGCAGTTACTGTCTTTCACATATGTTTTCTTATAAAATGAGGTTACCTAAATTGTGACTGGGAAAAGAATCAAAGCTTTCAATTCTTTATTTGAAACAGAAAAGTTTGTGTTATGTGGGGAGAAGATGAAGTTTATAAACAAAACATTTGACCCAAATACGTAAACTTTCATTTCAATATTCACAAGACAAACAAAAATTGATCTGTGAAGACATCATTCCTCCCCTTTTGTTTCTCTGCATGTGAAATCTATTTTGCACAGATAGGATATTCACTGCACTTCCTTTTCTTTTTCCTCCAAGTGGAGAAATTGGAATTGCTTTCAAATTGAAGAGGCAAAACCCCTCTTTTGCTCTCACCATGCATCAAATTATTTTACTTGCTTTTGGTATTTCTTAGTCATATTGATCAAAACATTCAGACTTCAGATCTGTAAACTGTTAAGGAAGTTTGAAGTTCATTTAACTTGAGTTATTAACCTAACTATAAATAAATATATTCATCTATATTTGCATAAAATAGGTCCACAGGCCTCATTTCTTTTTACTGTAATTAATTATTAGTCTAAACAGAATTTAAGATGTCTTGATTTCTTATATCCATTTTTATGGTAATAACTGCTTTGATAATATGAAAGACATTACTTACAAGCCTAGTGAATCTGAATGCGAAAGCATTCATTTCTTTGTAAGACACAGTCATTATAGTTAATCAACATTGGTACTGGAAAAAAATCAAAATGTACAAAAATACTTCTTTGACATCTTAAGCCTATCAAAAGAACACTGTAGCTCCATACTTTTTTAGATAAAACTTTCTTGATTTTTGTTTAGGAAATTTCTATAGAAACATCATATCAAATTGCTTTAAACATTGTCATTAATGGAGCGTCAACATTTTCTCTCCATTGTGAATTAAAACACACAGCTTTAGAGCGGAAAGAATAATGCTAGCATTAATATTTCACCCTTAAAGATTTCTCATTAGTTCTTTTGTGCTCAATTTTATATCATAGATTCATAGAATCATAGAACCATTTAGGTTGGAAAAGGCCTCTAAGATCATTGATTCCAGCCATTAACCTAACATAGCCAAGTTCACCACTAAACCATGGCCCCAAGTGCCACATCTACACGTCTTTTAAATACCTCCAGGGATGGTGACTCAGCTACTTCCCTGGGCAGCCTCTTCCAATACCTGACAACCCCTTCAGTGACGACATTTTCCTAATATCTGATCTAAACCTTCCCTGGCATAGCTTGAGGCCATTTCCTCTTGCACTATCTCCAGCCACCTGACAGAAGAGACCAGCACCCACCTCACTACAACCCTCCTTCTGGTTGTTGTAGAGAGCGATAAGGTCTCCCCTCAGCCTTCTCTTCTCCAGACCAAACAGCCCCAGCTCCCTCAGCTGCTCCTGATAAGACTTGTGCTCCAGGCCCCTCACCAACTTGGTTGCCCTTCTCTGGACACGCTCCAGCACCTCAATGTCTTTCCTGTAGTGAGGGGCCCAAAACTGAACACAGCATTTGAGGTGTGGCCTCACCAGTGCCAAGTACAGGGGGATGATCACTTCACTAGTCTTGCTGGCCACACTATTTCTGATACAAGCCAGGATGCTTTGGGCCTTCTTGGACACTTGGGCACACTGCAAGCTTGTATTCAGCAGGCTGTCGACCAACAACCCCAGGTCCTTTTCTGCCACGCAGCTTTCCAGCCTCTCTTCCCCAAGCCTGTAGCCTTGCATGGGGTTGCTGTGACCCAAGCGCAAGACCTGACACTTAGCCTTGTTGAACCTTGTACCACTGGCATCATCCCATTCATCCAGCCTGTCCAGGTCCCTCTGTAGAGCCTTTCTACCCTCGAGCAGATCAACACTCCCACCCAACTTGGCATCATCTGCAAACTTACTGAGGGTGCACTTGATCCCCTCATCCAGATCATTGATAAAGATATTAAACAGAACTGGCCTCAATACAGTGCCCTAGGGAACACCGCTCGTGACCGGTCACCAACTGGATTTAACTCTATTCACCACAACTCTCAACCATCCAGCCAGTTTTTTACCCAGCAAAGTGTATGCCCAACCAAGCCATGAGCAGCCAGTTTCTCCAGCAGAATGCTGTGGGAAACTCTGTCAAAGGCTTTACTAAAGTCCACGTAAACATCCACAGCCCTACCCTCATCCACTAAGCAGGTCATCTTGTCATAGAAGGAGATCAGGTTAGTCAAGAAGGACCTGCCATTCACAAACCCATGCTGACTGGTCCTGATCACCTGGTTGTCCTGTACGTGCCGCATGATGGCACTCAAGATGATCTGCTCCATAACTTTCCCCGGCACTGAGGTCAGACTGACAGGCCTGTAGTTCCCCAGATCCTCCTTCTAGCCCTTCTTGAAGATGGGTCTCACATTTGCTAACCTCCAGTCAACTGGGACCTCCCCGGTTAAGCAGGACTGCTGATAAATGATGGGAAGTGGCTTGGTGAGCACTTCCACCAGCTTCCTCACTACCTTTGGGTGGATTCCATCCGGCTCCATAGACTTGTGTGTGTCTAAGTGGTGTAGCAGGTCACTAACCATTTCCCCTTGGATTATGGGGGCTTCATTCTGCTCCCCATCCCTGCCTTCCAGTTCAGAGGGCTGGCTACGCTGAGAATAACTGGTCATATTGTTAAAGATTGAGGCAAAGAATGCCTCAGCCTCTTCCTCAGCCTTTGTTACTATGTTTCTCACCCATCCAATAAAGGATGGAAAGTCTCCTTATCCCTCCTTTTGTTACTAATGTATTTATAGAAACATTTTTTATTCTCTTTTATGGCAGTAGCCAGATTAAGTTCTAGCTGGGCTTTGGCCCTTCTAATTTTCTCCCTGCATAACCTCACAACATCCTTGTAGTCCTCTTGAGTTGCCTGCCCCTTTTTCCAAAGGTTATAAACTTTTTTCCTGTGTGCCAGCCAGAGATCTCTGTTCAGCCAGGCTGGCCTTCTTCCCTGCTAGCTTGTCTTTTGGCACATGGGGACAGCTTGCTCCTACATCTTGAAAATTTTCTTCTTGAAGAATATCATAATACTCATAATATCATAATACTCATGAGGTAGCATTAGGAGTAGGAAGCATTTAAGAGACATCTACCATTACTTCTTATTTCAAATTATTGTATTTTTATTCTGAATGCAAAATTAGAATGTGTTATATTAGAAACATTGATTTCATTTTCCTATTACTGTCTCTCTCCTAGTATACTTCCTGTGTCAGAGCATTACTAGTCAAATATTAAATGAATATATTTTGCACCTGAAGTTCATACATCTCAGTTATTAAATTAGAAGGAAATAAAAACAATTAACAAAAATAACAGTTGAAATACTAGGTTGTTTCAGAATTCCTGCCTCTATTTGTGAAGTGGGTAAATAGATACTGTTTTTACTTGTAAAGTTCTGTACCCAGGTCTGTGAGGTAATTCTTACCTAAGCTAGTCATACTGTCACAACAATCAATACTGCTCAATCACCAATATTGCAAATGAAATTGCTGTATAAGAACCAGCATCAAGGAACATCCACCAACCTCAGTCTATTTGCATAGTGCAGATGCACAGAAGCTCATACTACAGTAACAAAAACCTTCCAACATTTCTTAAGCACAGAATCCTAATGCCTCTTAGTCTTTTCTTGGGTTTCAGATTGTCCTGGTTTCAGCTGGGATAGAGTTAACTGTCTTCCTAGTAGCTGGTACAGTGCTATGTTTTGAGTTCAGTATGTGAAGAATGTTGATAACACTGATGTTTTCAGTTGTTGCTCAGTAGTGTTTAGACTACAGTCAAGGATTTTTCAGCTTCTCATGCCCAGCCAGGGCACCTGACCCAAACTGGCCAACAGTGTATTCCATACCATGTGACGTCCCATCTAGTTTAGGAACTGGGAAGTGGGGGGGGCAGGGATTCGCCGCTTGGGGACTGGCTGGGTGTCGGTCGGCGGGTGGTGAGCAATTGCACTGTGCATCATTTGTACATTCCAATCCTTTCATTATTGCTGTTGTCATTTTATTAGTGTTATCATTATCATTATTAGTTTCTTCTTTTCTGTTCTATTAAACCATTCTTATCTTAACCCAGGAGTTTTACTTCTTTTCCTGATTTTCTCCCCCATCCCACTGGATGGGGGGGAGTGAGTGAGCGGCTGCGTGGTGCTTAGTTGCTGGCTGGGGTTAAACCACAACAGTCCATTTTGGCACCCAACATGGGGCACGAAGGGTTGAGATAACGACAAACCTGACCAGAGCTTGTTAAAACAAATTTGTTATAAGCATTCATTATGTTGATTTATGTGTTCTTAGAGCTGTTGCTCTGGTTTTTAAAGCTCTGTTATGTATCACCTCGCTTGCAGTATGTAGTTCCTCTTCTGCTGCTTATCATCCGTGGGAGGTGGATTAAGGTTTTCGCTTTGATGTATGGTATAACTCTGTTTTATGGTATGATAAAGTCATCGGCTGTGGGATTAATCCGGTATTTGCACTTAGCATTGTCACCTTTATACTGCGGGAGCCATCTGTGGGAAACTATTAATAATTATACCATTTACCTTTCCTCCATGGAGAACCAGTCTATGGGTGGGGTACCTTTCTTCCCCTCTCCTTTCTCCTTCAGTCCAGTTACAATGGTGTTTGAGAATTTTGAAAAATTTGAATACTCCTGGGATGTTGGGACTAGCACGGTCCTAGCCCTACTGCTAGGAATTAGCATACTTCTGAATGTGGTTCAGCTCTCGTTTAAGGTTAAACAGCTATTTAAGAAGATCACCCAGAGATGTGCCCCAAGGCTGGATAATTATGAGTGGCAGGGTGTGTGTGGCAGTATGGGCATGTATCTAGAAAAGTGGGCACCTCCAATGTTTTGGAAATTCACCCCTGAACAAGTGCAGAATCCAGAAGAACTAGTAAAATATTTGGAAAAGGTATGCTGTCACCCCGGCAGCTCCAGAGAGATACAAATCACTGCAACGTGCTGGGGCCTGGCCCATGCCTATCGAGCCCTGTTCAACACCACTCAGTACCCTCAAGGGGAAGAGAAAGTCTCTGGACCTAACAACAAAACGATGAACACCGCGGCCACCCAAACCTTGGCAATGGGTGCTGTGGCCCCTCCAGCCCCATCAAGGAGCATTGCAGGCACCCAGACCTTGGCGACAGGCACCGTGACCCCTCCAGCCCCAGCGACAAGCACTGCAGCTACCCAAACCTTGGTGACAGACACTGCGGTTATCCAAAACCCAGTGAGCAATGCTGCAACTGAACCAGAGGACCAACCTGCACCAGCATCAGTTGCCCCCATACAGAAAAAGAAATATACAAAAAAAATCAGTTCGCTTAGCCAAGGATGAAGATGAACCAGGGTCATCACAGGAACAGGAGAAAGAGGCAGAACCAGAGGTAATAACGCGGTCCCTATCCTTGAGTGAGCTGCGGGATTTGCGAAAAGACTTTGGCCGCCGTATAGGTGAGCATATTATCACCTGGCTCCTCCGATGCTGGGACAATGGGGCTAATAGCTTGGAATTAGAAGGTAGGGAAGCCAAGCAGCTGGGATCACTTGCCAGGGAAGGTGGCATTGACAAGGCAATTGGAAGAGGGACACAAGCCATCAGCCTCTGGAGGCGGCTCCTGTCAAGTGTGAAAGAAAGGTACCCCTTTAAGGAAGATGTTATATGTCAATCAAGCAAGTGGACCACCATGGAAAAAGGTATTCAATATCTGAGGGAATTAGCTGTGCTAGAGATGATTCATCATGACCCGGACAACCCACAATTACCCAAAGATCCAGATGAAGTCCAATGCACACGACCCATGTGGCGGAGGTTTGTACGGAGCACACCATCGTCCTATGCCAACGCATTAGCAATAATGGCCTGGAAAGATGAAGAGGCACCGACAGTGGAGGAAGTGGCTCACCAACTCTGTCAATATGAAGAAAATCTCTCCTCCTCCCTACAAGCCTGCATTGCGGCTGTGGAGAAGCTGTCCGAGGATTTCCAGCAATTCAAAGAGGATATGTCCTACTCCACTCGTGTAAGGACCAATGTCTCAGCTATTAGGAGTGAGCACTCCTCTGCCCAAGAGAGAGAATATAGAAGGTACACACCGCGAGGTGCCCTGTGGTTTTACCTATGCGATCATGGAGAGGACATGAGGAAATGGGATGGAAAACCTACCTCAGTCCTAAATGCACAGGTACGTGAACTGCGAGGAAAAACCACCATAAAAGGGGATTCTACCAGGAAAAATGCCACTCCAGTTTCAAAACAGAGTAGAAGGGCTGATTTTATTTCCGATCCTCTTGAAGGGACTTCTGAGCCAATTTTACGAGAAGTGAATACTGAATACTCTGACCAGAATTAGAGGGGCCCTGCCTCCAGCCAGGTGGAGGAAAGGGATAACCGGGTCTATTGGACTGTGTGGATTCGATGGCCTGGCACATCAGACCCACAGGAGTATAAGGCTCTAGTAGACACCGGTGCACAGTGCACTCTAATGCCATCAAGTTATAAAGGGAGAGAACCCATTTGTATTTCTGGTGTGACAGGGGGATCCCAGGAGTTAACTGTATTGGAAGCTGAAGTAAGCCTAACTGGAAATGAATGGCAGAAACACCCCATTGTGACTGGTCCAGAGGCTCCGTGTATCCTTGGCATAGACTATCTCAGGAGGGGGTATTTTAAGGACCCAAAGGGGTATCGATGGGCTTTTGGTATAGCTGCCTTGGAGACGGAGGGCACTGAACAGCTGTCTACCCTGCCTGGTCTCTCTCAAGACCCTTCGATTGTGGGGTTGCTGAAGGTTGAAGAACAACAAGTGCCAATTGCTACCACGACGGTGCACTGACGGCAATATCGCACCAACCGAGACTCTCTGATTCCCATCCACAAGTTGATTCGCCAACTGGAGAGCCAAGGAGTGATCAGCAAAACTCGCTGACCCTTTAATAGTCCCATATGGCCAGTGCGGAAGTCTAATGGGGAGTGGAGACTAACAGTTGACTATTGCGGCCTGAATGAAGTTACACCACCACTGAGTGCTGCCGTTCCCGATATGCTAGAACTTCAATATGAGCTAAAGTCAAAGGCAGCCAAATGGTATGCCACAATTGACATTGCTAATGTTTTTTTCTCAATCCCTCTGGCAGCAGAGTGTCGTCCACAATTTGCCTTTACTTGGAGGGGTGTCCAGTACACTTGGAATCGATTGCCCCAGGGGTGGAAACACAGCCCCACCATTTGCCATGGACTAATCCAGACTGCACTGGAAAAAGGTGAAGCTCCGGAACACCTGCAATACATTGATGACATCATCATATGGGGCAACACGGCACAAGAAGTCTTTGAGAAAGGGAAGAAAATAATCCAAATCCTTCTGAAAGCCGGTTTTACCATAAAAGAAAGTAAGGTCAAGGGACCTGCACAGGAGATCCAGTTTTTGGGAATAAAATGGCAAGATGGACGTCGTCAGATCCCAATGGATGTGATTAATAAAATAGCAGCTATGTCTCCCCCGACTAATAAAAAGGACACACAGGCCTTCTTAGGTGTCGTGGGGTTTTGGAGAATGCATATTCCAAATTACAGTCTGATTGTAAGCCCTCTCTATCAAGTGACCTGGAAGAGGAATGATTTTAAATGGGGCCCTGAACAACAACAAGCCTTTGAACAAATTAAGCGGGAGATTGTTCATGCAGTAGCACTTGGGCCAGTCCGGACAGGACAAGATGTTAAAAATGTGCTCTATACTGCAGCTGGGGAGAATGGCCCTACCTGGAGCCTCTGGCAGAAAGCACCTGGGGACACCCGAGGCCGACCCCTGGGGTTTTAGAGTCGAGGATATCGAGGATCTGAGGCTCGCTATACTCCAACTGAAAAAGAGATATCGGCAGCATATGAAGGAGTTCGAGCCGCCTCAGAAGTGGTTGGTACTGAGACACAGCTCCTCTTAGCACCCCGACTGCCAGTGCTGGGCTGGATGTTCAAAGGGAGGGTCTCCTCTACACATCATGCGACTGACGCCACGTGGAGTAAGTGGATCGCACTGATCACACAACGGGCTCGCATAGGAAACCCCAGTTGCCCAGGAATTTTAGAAGTGATCACGGACTGGCCAGAAGGCAAAGATTTTGGAATGTCGCCAGAGGAGGAGGTGGCACGTGCTGAAGAAGCCCCGCTGTATAATAAACTGCCAGAAAATGAGAGGCAATATGCCCTGTTCACTGATGGATCCTGTTGCATTGTGGGAAAGCATCGAAGGTGGAAAGCTGCTATATGGAGTCCTACACGACAAGTTGCAGAAACTGCTGAAGGAGAAGGTGAATCGAGTCAGTTTGCAGAGGTGAAAGCTATCCAGCTAGCGTTAGATATTGCTGAAAGAGAAAAGTGGCCAGTACTCTATCTCTATACTGACTCATGGATGGTGGCAAATGCCCTGTGGGGGTGGTTACAGCAATGGAAGCAGAGCAACTGGCAGCGCAGAGGTAAACCCATTTGGGCTGCCGCACTGTGGCAAGACATTGCATCCCAGCTAGAGAATCTGGTCGTAAAAGTACATCATGTAGATGCTCATGTACCCAAGGGTCGGGCCACTGAAGAACATCGAAACAACCAACAGGTGGATCAGGCTGCCAAGACTGAAGTGGCTCAGGTGGACCTGGACTGGCAACATAAGGGTGAGCTATTTATGGCTCGGTGGGCCCATGATACCTCAGGCCATCAGGGAAGAGATGCAACATATAGATGGGCTCGAGATCGAGGGGTGGACCTGACCATGGACACTATCGTGCAGGTTATCCATGAATGTGAAACATGTGCTGCAATTAAGCAAGCCAAGCGGTTAAAGCCCCCGTGGTATGGAGGGCGATGGCTGAAATATAAATTTGGGGAAGCCTGGCAGATTGACTATATCACACTCCCACAAACTCACCAAGGCAAGCGCTGTGTGCTGACAATAGTGGAAGCAACCACCCTATGGCTGGAAACATACTCTGTACCCCATGCCACTGCCCGGAACACTATCCTGGGCCTTGAGAAGCGGGTCTTGTGGTGACATGGCACCCCAGAAAGAATTGAGTCAGACAATGGGACTCATTTCCGAAACAACCTCATAGACACCTGGGCCAAAGAGCATGGCATTGAGTGGGTGTATCATATCCCCTATCATGCACCAGCCTCTGGGAAAATTGAGCGATACAATGGACTGTTAAAGACTACATTGAGAGCAATGGGGGGGCGGCACTTTCAAACATTGGGATACACATTTAGCAAAGGATACATGGTTAGTCAACACCAGAGGATCTGCCAATCGGAGTGGCCCTGCCCAATCAGAAGTTTTACATACTGTAGAAGGGGATAAAGTCCCTGTAGTGCACATGAAAAATATGTTAGGGAAGACAGTCTGGGTTACTCCTGCCTCAGGCAAAGGTAAACCCATTCGTGGGATTGCTTTTGCTCAAGGGCCTGGGTGCACTTGGTGGGTGATGCGAAAAGATGGAGAAGTCCGATGTGTGCCTCAAGGGGATTTGATTTTAGGTGAAAACAGCCAGAATTAAACTGTATGATATTAGTTGCTATATAACCCTGCTACTCTATGTTATCATTACTATAATTGTTATATGCTATATCCATAGTACTCTAGTAAGAATCACTTAGATCAAGCAAGAAAGAACTGTGATAAAACTGAGCAAAGCGCAGTAGTGATGGAACCAGAACTGACTCCAGCATGCAACAATCCAGCGGTGCACACCATCCTCCTGCTGCGTCAAATGTCATCTGCTCGTCACACCGCACTGAAGCCCAATTCTGCTCTACCGACTGAGAGGACTTTGCACCATCCCTCCTGCCCAGACAGACTGGTATGACAGATGGAGCCCAGAGTTGGAAACTAAATGAACTCAACAAACATTTTATGAACATAACCCATGAACTAAAGGAATGATATCTCTGTGTGTGTATACTTATATATATACACATATATCATTGTTCATATGTCTCAAAGGGATGGAAAGGTGGTGATGATTGATCAGAATGTAACTAAAGGTATGGGAACTGAGCATGACGTCAATGGTATAGAATAAGGGGTGGATACTGTCCTGGTTTCAGCTGGGATAGAGTTAACTGTCTTCCTAGTAGCTGGTACAGTGCTATGTTTTGAGTTCAGTATGTGAAGAATGTTGATAACACTGATGTTTTCAGTTGTTGCTCAGTAGTGTTTAGACTAGAGTCAAGGATTTTTCAGCTTCTCATGCCCAGCCAGGGCACCTGACCCAAACTGGCCAACAGTGTATTCCATACCATGTGACGCCTCATCTAGTTTAGGAACTGGGAAGTGGGGGGGGCAGGGAATCGCCACTCGGGGACTGGCGGGGTGTCGGTCGGCGGGTGGTGAGCAATTGCCCTGCACATCATTTGTACATTTCAATCCTTTTATTACTACTGTTGTCATTTTATTAGTGTTATCATTATCATTATTAGTTTCTTCTTTTCTGTTCTATTAAACCTGTTCTTATCTCAACCCAGGAGTTTTACTTCTTTTCCTGATTTTCTCCCCCATCCCACTGGATGGGGGGGAGTGAGTGAGCGGCTGCGTGGTGCTTAGTTGCTGGCTGGGGTTAAACCACGACACAGATACATCTATATTACTGTGCTTCTTCAGGCCAGGAGTTGATCAGGGGCTTTTTCCTGATAATTTTTGTTTGCACTTCTGAAATAGGCTTTGAAGAAATCCATCTAGTTGGCCACTAAAGACTACATACAGAAGACTTGCAAATAACACCAGTTAGTTTGAAAACTCAGAACTGAAATACATAAGCTGAAAATTCATTTTGTATGAGTAAGTTTAACATATGGGTAGTTTCACACAAGATAAAAGGACCTCATCTCCTGTTACAGCATCTGCATGATTGCATTAATTGCATCACCAAACCTCTGTTTGTCTTCAAAGGGACTCCGAACTCACAGTGTATCCTCAGTAGATACCCTGAAAGTATAAAGCTCTTGCAATTTGCTGAACAGGTTAGCAGAATCTTCAGATCTAAACATGTTCACAAAAAACTTTTATATTTCTTTATTGGGTATAATGTGGCATTATTAAGTACTTGCTTGCACAATACTTGAGGGCAATTTTCAGCTGCTATCTTGTGATACAAGTATATAGAGAAAAGCTACTTTTTCTGCCTTTCAATTTGTACAGTCTATTGTGTTTTCTCAGACATTAGAAAGAGCTGTGATAAGAGAATTTCTACCTGTTTTAGGTCGGAAACCAAACAAATGGGGAGTCTTCTGTGGCTGACTAGTTCAGGAAAGAAAACCAGGAAGTTTTCAAAAAGTAGAGAAATACTTTTTAATTTGCATTATATTTTTCAAAGCAAGTTAGAACAAAATAACAATATTGCAATGGCAGCATTGTTCCAAGAGGGGAAAACAAAAAACAACTCTTGGATCAAGGTGGTGGTTCTAAATTTGTTCATTCAAACAAATAAAACAAAAATGTATGTTCCTCTCTAACTAGTGAAATGATACAAGTGTAAAAATATTTTTTATCTAAACTCATCTGTTTGCTAGAAGTGATGCGCAGGTGTTTGTTTTGTGCTTTGTTTTTCTTTTTTTAATAAATGTTTGTTTCCTTCAAGTATTAAGGACTTCAGTGGTTTAGAATTCTGTCTATGCTACTATCACTTGTATCTAGTCAGGGTATATAGAATAAGCAATGCATCATTATAACTCCATTGCTGGATGATGTATTAATGGCTGCCATAACTGTGACAGAAATACATTAAGGATATTTCTAGTTAAGTTTGAGAAGAGGAAATCTGAGACAAGCTTCAGGAACTGTTCACACTTTACAAATCAGAAGTATTTGTCTGAAGCCTGACCCATGTATGCCTAAAGCACTGGTTTCAAGGAAAGCTAAAACACTTTTTCCATTAGGAATTAGTTTTAGAAACTTTAGGAAATCTACTGAGACTTAAATTTGAAAATTACATCCCAATTTTGAGAAGACATGTAATTTCTTAACTATGCATCTATAGATTTCATACTATTACTGCATGTAATGATAAGCACAGGCACATTTCTAGAGCTTTTAATTGATTCAAGTACTTAACCTTAAGGACCTTAGCCAAATCTGAATATAAGAGATTTGTCAATGATATATACAAAACTAAAGTTAGGATTTAATTATGTTATGCATGATATTATATTACTGTATCATATGGAATTTCCCATACTGAAACCAGAACATGTGCATTAATTTTGCTGAATTTAAAATTAGGCAGGCACATTGTATTGGTCATTATAACATTATTACATTAAAAAAATCAAGATTCTGATATGGTAATCTGTTAAAAGCCAAATATCTCTCTTCATACTCTTAGTTTTAACCTTCTTGGATCTCTTTTCCTGTAGTCTGTCACCCCCATTGCCTAGAGGTGTCTTGCCTCTCCAGTTGTAAAGTTGCTTTGCTATCAGAATCTTCACTTCATTTTCTTTCGCATTTGAATCATCTAACAAGCAACGAAACACCAGTTATTGCTGGTCAAACCAACAAAACACTAGGAAAGAGCCATCCAGCAGCTGTGGTCCTAAAGATTGACTCCCCTCATACACACTGCCTGTGTTCTTAACCACACAGTCTCTCCTAGACTGTCATTAGCACACATTCATATTAAGATAAGGAACATGAGTTACATGCTAAGCATTTTCATCATGAAGAATTTCAAAGTCTGTTACATCCATTAAGTCACAAATACATAATTTTTGCTAGGTTTTATGTCTAGTTACTTGTACCTATCAAATCTCCAAATTAAGCATTTAAGAATAATCACTACCAGTCACATACACCAGTTTAACTAGACCTCATAAAGCAATTACTAACTAAATTCAACACCAAAGACAGACAAGGATGGAGAGGAATAACACATTCAACTGATTTCTGCAATTATTAGCATGTACAAGTAATTTAAAGAAAAAAATGCTCATGCATATATGACAAAGACAGTACTTAGAAGATTTAGGAGCTCTCAAGTCCATAAACAGAAACAGGTATCCTCTCTCTAATGCTAAACCATGTTAAAGCATTTAAATGACATATACACAATGCATAAGGAAATTCAGGTACCTAAAACGTGATTCTTATTTGCCAGATTCTTGAGAACAGATATTTCTTACCTTCAGTGTTTCCTTTTGCCTGCTTGGGTATCTAAACCACAACCTCCATCCTGATGATGTAATTTGCCAGCACTTCTAATCTAATCCATATGTGAAACTGGAAACAATAGTCTATGTCTGTCTAAGATTCAGATACATAAATAGACCTTTGGGGAATGGAGAACTGGTTGGTTTATTTTAGAAGGCAGGCAAAGAACACAGTAGTGTCACCTCTTACTTTTTTATGAAGTGGTCTGAAGAAGGAAAAAGCTACTTCATATGCTTTCCTTTCACAGTGATCTCTCATTTTGACCGTTCAGCTGATACGTCATTGTAGTAAGATACAGGGAGGGTTAAGCTAGAGACATAATCCATAACGTTTCTTTCAGTATGCAGCAAGACAGCAAGCACAATAAAGTAAAGCATAGTATCACAGACCAGTGATGGATTTTGTTTCTTGTTTGGTAGGATTATGTTCTGTCTTTGGCCAAAGGCTGCTGAGGCAGGTGGAATTATGAAGGCAGGAACCACAGGCCTGCTCTTCATGGGGCTTCTTTCTTGATTTTGCAAACTGCTTATCTGTTCTACAGGAGCTCAGATTCAATAGGAAAAGTTAAATTATAATTTCTCAATTTCAATCAAGACTGTAGTTTAGGGCTTAGATTTAGGAGACATGAATATAAGTTCTAATTCCTAAGCTCTTCTTACAATGCAACTGCTCTAAATTAAATAGACATAAGTCCTAAGCTTTAGCACAGTGAGTTATCCTTGGAGATATTCAAAACCCAGCTGAACTAAGTCCTCAGCAACTTGCTTTAGCTGACCCTGCTTGGAAGAGGGGGTTGGGCTAAACAATCACCAGACATCCCTTCCAACATCAACCACTCTGTGAATTTACTTACCCCCTTCTTATTCAGAGCAAGCAAAAAGTTTCAGCAACCTCAATAAAACCAGCGTGCAATCACCCAGCCCTGACATCTCTGCTTGTAACACAAACTCCGAGATGAGCTGACCCAGTGACCATAGCCTTACTTCACTGACTCCACACCTATCTCTTGGACAGCGTTGTATCCCAGTTTGCTTCCCAGTGATGCTTTGCATCACTGGCCCTGTCTGTGCAGGTCACAGCACAGAACACAAATGTAGTATTCTTTGTATTTCTAACTTACTTAAATAGGTTTATAAAGATAAACCTTTACATATGATTGCTGAGCCTGCAGTAGGGACACAGGGTGAAGAGCAAATCAGAAAGCAGTGCTTTTTTTCCAGCAAGGGAGAGGAAGGGCCTGATACTGGCAAGCAGAAACACTGATAACATACATTACCCTTAGCTGAGTGGTGATGCGGGAATGATTCTCCCTTCTCCCTTCTTTCCCATGCTTGAAGAGGATGTAACAGCTTTTTATATCCTATCACTTTCTCTATGCTTCCATGAAAAAATGCAGTATTTTACATATTTTTTATTTTCTTTGTTGCTCCCTAGAAATGCTTCTGCACATCTTGAGCTTGCAGACTTTAAATGACCAGTAATTTATTATTTGTGGTTCACGTTTGTACCTTTGGTGCCTCTGATACTATCTTGCGCTTGTGCTCTCAAGGCTTTTGCTATCATCCTGCAGCTGGGCTCTCAGCCCTTGCTACAGCTTGAACGGGAGAGTTGAACTCCTGAATTTGGCAAATTTCTCCTCCTCCTCTTTATGACTGTGAGGCACATTTCCCAAAGCATCTGAGCCATGGCGGCTCATAGCTTCTTAGAGTAAGAACATAGAGAAGGGGGAAAACTCCACTTTGCTATCTACCCTTCTTATTTAAAATCAAAATAGCAGTGGCAAGTACTAACTCACCCATTACTGGGAACCTGCCTGGTGCTTATCTAGTATCTGCATTAAATACTACCTCAATTCACCAGACAGACCACGGTGATTCTGGCAGACTCCAGAGCCAAGGTAATGGGAACCACAGTCTGGTTTTAGAATATAAAAACTCTGAGTGCTTCACAGGTCAGATCTTAGTTCTAATCCAGACTTCAAATGCAATATAAACGTTCATCTTGATAGGCAAAGCACCTTCATCTCTGATCCACATTTAATAGAATTATTTAAGTCATATACCAAAGACAGGTGCTTTTATCGCATTTGAGAGATACTCTCACAAGATTGAGCCCCACACCATTAGCCTGAGTAGTTTGTAAATCCTAGTAGCACAGAAGCATGAGAGTAGTCATTGATACTCAGCTCTGCCGGCAGTGAGTATTTGTGAACACACCAAACCAGAAGAGTGCAACTTGTAGAGCCCCCTGCACCACAAACTGCCTTAGCATCAGAAACAGGCTGTGCTAATTACCTGCTGTGACCTCTGCACAATTCAGTTCTGACCAAGCCCCAGTTTAAGCGGGACACTATGGAATGTATCTTTAATGTCATGTAACAAACCTCATGTATTAAGAATTAAGCAGACATCGTCCTTCTGCTTACAATCTTCTTAGGAGCAAAATGCAGTAACGAGATTCAGATTAAAATATCTTTAGCACGTTATTAAAAAAGAACTCTCTAGCAATTCCCTTTGTTTTCATAGCAGCTACAGTATAACATATAGTAGTCTAGTTTCCCCGATGTGTTTTGTTAGCTTATGTTCCTTGCCTGTATGTTTTCATGTAAAAAACCTTTATTTTTCTTTGACTGCTCTGCTTTCAGTAAATTATGATACTTTGCAAAGAGTCTCAGGAAAAATAGTGTTCCTTGCTTAAATAATTTTAAGATGCATAAATAGTTATTGTAAAAGCAGTCTTGTCACAACAAACATATTTTAGAGCAAAAATCACCATCATGTAATATCTCACCCTATGCATCTAGGAAGTTAGCAATATACTCTATACAGTATGGAACAGATTGTGTCCTAGAAGTGAAATTACATTACTAGTGGGAGAAGTCTACAGTCACTGGAAGGACTGGGACTTCACCCTGAAAATGATTTTCTGATCATTTCTCAGAAAGGAAATACTACTCACTCTGAAATTAAAAATACATTCTGGTTGACTTCAGTGTTAAGAGGATCAAGCACTAATGAACAAATAAATATATCACATACCTTTTTAGCTGCAGAATTTTAGCTCTTCTTTTTTCTTAGCTTTAGAAAAAACTGATCTAATTTGCACACAAGCACAAATAACTGCAACGTATCATGTGCCTTTTATTGATCAGAAGGAGCACTGCATACTCAATTTCCCATTTTTATGAGATACAAGAACACACAAACGTTGTTCAAAACAAATACCTTCCCTTGCCAGATACTGTATACCTGTATGAAACAAACCTGAACTCAGCTACCCAAACAGGCTTTCAAGTGAGACAGTTTGGATAGAGTGGGGCATCAAAAGCAGTTGAGCCACAACTGACTATAGGTTAAAGTAGCAGAATAAATTAGCCAGAATAAATTAGTCAGCAGTGTAAAACTACCAATAGTAAAGAGAATATGAGCACCAGAGGTATCAAGGCTGAATTCTTGTGTGACTTTAATTAGCTTATGCTTAGTCATAAATGCTGAATGTCTTTCTTGGACTATTTATCACTAAACTGAACAGATTGAGATCTCATTACCAATCTTTAACACAAATATGGTAAATCCTTGTGATATCTGCTTTAAGAATTAAATAATCTATGAAATAAAACAAAAAGTTAAGTCTACTAACCTTACTATGCAGTAGGCAAGCCTTTGACTGCCTTTCCAAACACAACTGTGACAGGATACATTACAGTTGATATATCCTCCTGTTAGCACATAGCATTGATATGTACTGCAGTATTACACACAAAAAATACATAAGTATTTTAAAAATAGAAATAGGTCATTATGCTGAGTCGGAAGAACACCTGTTTCAACTTTTCTTCATGACCCACTTATTTTATAAAGTTGTTACCAAATGCTCTTTCTACTAAGATTCCAGATGCTGAAAACTCACTGTATTATTGAACAGAGCTTGCATATTGCTAAAACACTTTTAAAATAACATGTTATATTATGAACTTAAAACCTAGACGTTTTATGTGTTCATACATTAGTGTAATCATTATATAATAGTGCTTTAGCAATGTAGTATTGATTGACAGGAAGCAATATAAGAAATATGATAATAATAATAATAAAGGATAATTTGTTCCTTAATGCAGTTTACAATGTAGCAGGAACTTACTTTGATTCTTGTAAGAATGGCTTGCCTCTACCTAGTAAGACACAATGCAGCTGTATCAATTCTACAAGGAAACCACTTTCCTCCTTAGTCTCCCGGTTGATATGTGAACAAAACATGAGAATCTCAGCTTCATTTATAATATCACACCCAGAAAAGAGTAACAAGATGTGTATGACATGTTAAAAGCCGCACACAGAAGCACCAAGGCGAGCTGAGATACTCCGCACATTAGGCAAAATCCAACAGAATTACTTCATTTATATGCAAATATACACATGTAGACACATACACACCACACACAGGCAGGTATGTATGTATATGCCCACTTTGGGCAGAGATCATTCTGATCATCAAATCTATCTTCTATCACCACAGACAATCATGTAACTGTGCAATCTGTATTTTTTTGTCTTCCCTAATGCCTGGGTTTTTTTAGGATTATTTCATATTTTTACTTAAGAAATGACAGCAGTGAGGTTTCTGTCAGTTCTTTATGCTTTCTGATTCATTGCCCTTTAAACTTTGGAGAGGGTGGGGTTAGTACAGAAGGTCTGACAGTTGTTACTGGGTAGTGGGGTTTAGGGCTTGTGATACAGATTGAACTGGTGGCCCGTATTACCTGTGAGAAAAAAAGTATTCTGAAGGGAAAAAATGTTTACACCTTTTTCTTAACATCTGTCTTCTTTGAACATCTGGAAATTCCACCCCGGAAAGACTTCAGATCAGAGTAGTTAAAGGCTGTCTTTGAGCCCCTGCTTTCATCACAAGTTCACATGACAGCTAAGGAAGATGAAAGCATTGGACACAAAAAGAATCACTAGTTTATCACTAATAGTTCATCATCTCCAGTACTCTCTACAATATATTGGTAACTCAACGATCGAAATAAAGTTTCACCCTAGTTGAAAGTGTTAAAACCTGTATCAAAGATACATCTGGTGGAAGAAGGATTATGGCTGTTTATGATAAAATTCTTTAATCCCTTATCTTAGGATGGTTTTGGACAAAAACAACTGGCTATCATTTTTGCTCCCAATAGCTATCAAAATAAGTATTTATATTCAACAAAAGGGTAGCCATATCCAATATCCAAACCTGTACATTTCCTGTTCAGTGAATGAACTGAAGCTGATATAATTAGCAGACAAACAGCAATGTTTCCCAATTTGTTCACACCTCCTAGCCAAGATGTGGAGGTTTTGCCCTCACCCCAAAACACATATAAATCAGCTACTCCCCTGTTCAAGAGAATATCCTTGCACAGGGGATTCTGGAAACTATTAAAGCTACAACATAATAGGGAAAATCAAGGAGGGGCATTTCAGATGGTTGAAAATACTGTGGTTCAACTCTGCACACAAATTAAACCAAACTTCATTAATTTATAAATCTCCCTGTTATGGAATACAATTACCATTCCATCATGCTTCTTTAACGTACAATTGTTAGGCAGTTCTTTGAAAGTGTCTTGAAATAATCATGGGGTTTCGGTTTGGTGTGATTGAAAACATACTGAATTGAGTTTCTGTCGAGAGATAGAAAGAATAGACTTCAGTCTTGAACTACATGGGTATCTGTTTCAAAAAGAAACACTGAAATGGGGTGGGGGGGGGAGGGATCATTTTATAGAGAATCAGAGAAACTAACTTAAAAAAGAATAGCCTAGTTACCCCTTGGTATTTGGAAAAGACTGCATTGAATCTCTTGCTGACTTCCTAAGCATGCAGTTAGAAGTCTTAATGAAATTAGTAAGGCTACTTTTCTGTTTAATAAAGAACGTAATGCATTTCTCTTTTTTTTTTTTCAGCTCCCCATATAACACTAGAAATTGTTTCCTTATAACATAAGAAATTCAGTGTATTTTTCCCTAGCCAATGAACATGTGTAACGAAGTTCAAAAATACCTAGGCTGGCACATACACTTGTTTGTTAAAAGAAGTATTTCTTACATATTAAAAATGCCTGTCTTATCTGTTCTAGTCTTTATTCTATCCATCAGGTACACTGATTTCCCTTGTATTTTAAACTCTTTTAAACCAGTTTAAACAGCACACAGTTTATTGTTTTCAAATTTAGAATAAATATATTTCAATAGATAAAAACAATGCTAAAATAGTTTAACTTTTAATAACTTTATCATTCCTAGGTCTCTGTTTCTCTCCATTTGTCTACAAGGTGTTTGCAACAAATTAGAATGAAAAGTTTATAAAATGTTAAGCTTGCAACTGAAGTAGACAATATCCCTGATTTTATTTTCATTAAGCATACACTTTAAAACAAGTGGAACACATACATGAAGTAGAAACTGTCAAGTATTACTCAGTATTCACTGTTCAGGCTTCAGATTTGCACTTGGAATAAGGCACAATATAGCATGATACAGTTGAATTTAACTTCATGGACAAGAAAGTAAAATTGTACTATGCCACAACTTGAAAGTCAGCATGGTACAACATGAATGTGATTCCATAGCGAAGAAGGCATATTTGCCAAATATGTTCACCTTAAAATACTTCATTAATTTTACACATGTTCACTTGCATATACATTTTATATAAAAATGGTTTAAAATTTATACTCTTTGAAAAAAGTTTATCTTATTTTGGCAAAGACCCCAAGCCTAATGGCAATTTCTTTTTTACAGAAGCATTGCTGTTACTGTAGGGAGGGGAAAGCATCACAAACTTTCTGTAGAGATGCAGGACACAGAAGTACTCCATTACCTTCCTACAGGGTACTCCATGATCAGCTCTGGTCAATGAGAGGCACTTTTACTATTCCTGGCTTCTGGAGCACCAACCTCCAAATTGGCTCATAAATCATCTCTTGGGGACACTCTTACGATAGTCCAGACAAGATGCTGAAGAGTGAGGCAGCTACTAAAATGAATCAGTTCGCCTGAGAACTCGTATATAGAGAACCAGACACTGTTCAGTGTTTTCTGTTGTCATGAAATCACTCAACCTACATTAAAGTAAAAGCTCAATGTTTTGTTTACAGTATCCAAAACAGAAAACTGACACATTTATCTAAACCATAGCTGAAAAAACAAACAGGCTATGCATAACAGATTTACTGTACATTCAACATGAAGTCTCTAAGCCTGCATTTAACTTGGCCTGCTGTAGAAGGCTTCCCTGATACCCTGTTTGTCATAAACTGTTCTGCCGGAATACTCTATATCTCAAGTCTCATTCACCATCAATAGTATTTACTTTGTGGATACACCAGCTTTTACAGTTAACTTCCTTTTGGTATTCTGTATAGGGTTCGGAGTGATTTAATCTTTCCCTTACTCAAAAAAAAAAAACCCTAAAAAAACCTCAAAAAACCAAACTCTTATCTTTCTCTAACAAACACATTAAACAAATTCCTTGGTGATGCAAATGTTTATCAGATTAAGTGTCTTCTCCTGTACCCAACTGTACTCAGTCAACAGCTGCCTACAACAACACAGTCACCAGTCTCTCAACATTCAACATGTACAGCATGAAGCAAATCTCCAGTGGGCTTTGTAGTTCATATTAGTCTATATATTAACAAACATACTTGGTAAAAAGTTTTTGGAGGGTAAAAGTTACCTAGTTCAGGTTCCTGAGATGAAATATTAACCACTTCAAAGTAGCAGTGGTTTGGGGATAATCACACACATCCAGTACCAAAAGGTACTTCAACAGATATTTTGAAGTCAATCACTTAAAAATATTAAAGATTTCAAAAGGAAAGGTTCAGGTTTTGCCCTCTGCAACTCAAGAAAATCCATAAAATAACATTTTTCCATTTTCTCTGGTTTATCATTCCCTGCAGAGATTCTGGCAGAAATTTGTACTCTATTCTCACTTGCACTGATGTCAACATTCCTCCTGGAAATGTGAAACCTCTTTTTCTTTTCAGACATGAGAAGTATAAACAAATATCATCTGTAGTCATTCAAAAGTAGTTACGTTCATACACATATGAATTCATACACATTCCCATCATGCAGAAGGGGAAAACAAAATTAAAAAGTGCAGAAAATTCTGATTGCTTTGGTTATATTTAGTTCCTGTTCATCTGTGCTGGACAGATTTCATTACATCTAGAGTGCTAGATGGGAGAAAAAACACTACATGACTGCCCATGTCTATCTTAACCACCATCAAGGTCGCTGGAGATAGAGAGCAGAATCTAGGCATGAACAACACTACTAGTTTATTACAAGCCATTCAAATGGAGAGAGAAGAAAAACCTTTCTGGAATTTATCTACTCATACTATACCTCTTAAACATGACTGTCCAGTATGACATTTTAATGTCAATCAGTAAGAACATAAAAGTGCACCGAAATCCTCCACATATCTCTAAATTTAATAAATAAGCCCCCCAAACTTCCCAATCTACAGTATTTGATAACAGATATTGATACTCCTATAAATGCATGAAAGAGTATGATACAGGATTAGAGGTAGCAGGAATCATGAAAAAATTCCACCATTGGAAAAGGCAGGAGAGATCCAGCTAATTGAAAGAACCAAAGAAGCAGAAGTCACGACGAACAGACAACACTCTGTGGAGAAGACATTAATCTTTCCAAAGATATTGTGTGTTACAGACAATGGTACATGATCCAAAGCAATCTTTGCATTGCTTTGTGTTATACCAATGCCATGTGAACAACGAACTTGGGGGGTTATTTCTGCTCACAAAAAAATGCTTAATTGCTGATATTGCAGATTTTCAGTGCTGATGTACTCTTGCATTGCAACACCAAC
Source organism: Haliaeetus albicilla (assembly GCF_947461875.1). Taxonomy (NCBI): domain Eukaryota; kingdom Metazoa; phylum Chordata; class Aves; order Accipitriformes; family Accipitridae; genus Haliaeetus; species Haliaeetus albicilla. The sequence goes on from NC_091488.1 coordinate 21,655,995, forward strand.
ACGTTACCTCAAGGAAAAAAAAAAAAAAGGTATGGGAAACTACTTCAACTAAGTAAAAGTACTATATACAACCTCTTCTTTCCTGCTAAAATGAAGTATTCTTTCACCTACACCAAAGGAACACTACAATAGTGGTACAAAAAGCAACAACCAACCTATTTCTTCCCCAAACCTTTTCCATTTAGCAGATCTTGCAGGATTGTTTTTGTGCTACTTGGTGGCTTTTGTCATCTAGTGACTACCATTGACAACAAGGTTGGATTTTTATAGTTTTCAACATGATTTGGGCACTTTGGAGACTTATTTGCTACATTTTAAAACACTATGAGAATTATTTCAGTTCATGTTTATGTGCTTATTGACTGACATGGGAATTGTATTAATATAAAAGAAATTAATCCCAAATTCATAGGAGAGAAAAGCTTTTGAAGAAAGCTAAGTATAGGTGGAGTCACTGAGAGATCAGACTGTGTTCATTATGCATATATAGCAAAAACTGTGAATGTTATTAAATAGTTTTCTCACATAACAGTACCAATATTACACACTAAATGAATATCATTCTGTTTTTTTATACAAGAGCTCACAATTAAGTTAATGAGTTTTACTCAACTATTGTGAAAATGTGTGTGAATTACATCCTATCATAACACTTTTGAGAGTTTTATTCTAGAAAATAGTGAATTTTAATACATTTATGAAGGCTTTACTGATGTTATTGATATATTAAGTAGAAAGCAAATATAAGATAAAAGCCACCCTTTTTTAATTAGTTATGGTAGTACATGATACTATGTACTTGCAGGAACCAGAACAGACCATTCCTGGGATACCTAGCTGACATTCTGCCTGCAAAAGACCAATCCCATTTAGGATGTAAAATGAAGTCAGAACTTAAATTAAAAGGCCTCCTTCAAGAAAGCCATCCCATTCTGAAGTTGTGACATTTATATGCTTAAAGTCTATAGTACTGTCAGTGAATGAAGCTACCTAAAGAAGAAAAGACCAGCATTATCATCAAAACTTATGATACTCATTAAGCCTTTTGATGAGCATAGGTGAATTTAATTGCTCTTCAGAGCCTGGAAGATAAATCGTAAAACCTGTATGCAAAATTAACAAGATCACCTCAAGAAACTGGTGGCTCCTTATTGACATCCCTGAACATAAAATGGTCTTCATATATCACCTGGGGATTCATCACTCTTGAGTAACGCATTTACCATCTGTGCTCATCCCAAACTACTTCTGATAGACTGTCTGAACTTCATAAATATTCTTGGGTAAACAACTCTCATGCTTCCCCAGATAAGTGAACAGATAATTATTCACAGACCCATTTTTCTAATATAGAAGTAGTAAAAGTAGTCAGCTAGACTAAAAGCATACTTCAGATCAGGAAACATTGCTTAGGTTCATATAAAAGGTCTCCAGTTTGCTGTATGAAACCAACTGGGATACTGCATGCTTCAAAACCTACTAGGACAGAGTAATATACAGACCCTATCTCCAGTTTTCATCCATTTCTGAGGTGAATGCTCCTTGTCTGGCATTCTCCCTTATGAACTACAGCTCCAGTCATCTGAATAGCTGAACACTTAAACATCTCCAGGAAGAAAGCAATAGTCAGTGCAAAGAATGGAAGAATTTAACAATGAACTTATTAAAAACTTTTATTTTGGTATAAAAACATAGGTAGGCTAGAGAAAAAACAAATATTATCATGATTCCCACTGTTTCCTTAACCTTCCAAGAAGCCTTCTGAATCTTTCATAGCATCCTGTCAGAAGGTTAGAGCCCCTCCTTACTGTTCTCCAATTCCGATAATGGCATCTCACCTGAGAAACTTCATCTCTTAAATCTGTCATGGCCATTTTTGTCCTGCTTTTACTACTAGGATTTTCCATCATAAGAAGCTTTAATCAAATTGCTGGCAAATAACATAACTGTCCTGCTGGTAACCCTCACCACCTCCCAAAGTGAGATTACTTAACTGTGATAACTTTTGATGGCCTTCTCAAGGATTCATCCATAAACCCAAATCTGTCACTAAGTACCAAACCAGAAGAGCAAAACACACACCCTGGACTGTAGGTTAGACCAAAATAGTGCTAAAAAAAGTGGTTCTGATTTTCAGTATTTCTGAAAAGGAGATATTAAGGTGAAGTTTTTATTATATATTAAAAAAAAAAATAAAATGCAAGTTCCTTCAGTTTTGAACAACGTGGCTTGGAAGGCAATGCACTGTTCTTTGCCAAATGCAAGGCCCACTGTCTCAACACGGACAAAAAAAAGCTACTACACAGGGGTGCCGTATTACAGAAAAAGATGGTCTTGGATCTTTTTAGATAATAAAGGGAGTTGGCCAAGCATTTACACATCACAACATAATACCTTGGAGAAAGAAAAGACATAAGTACTAACTAAAGTTTAAAACAGCAAAGGAGTGCATTATCACTGTTGAATTCCTCTCTTACTGAATGCAACTACTATTCATGGCTCCATTCAGATGGAAGGATTTATACCCATTTGGAATAAAGGAAAATTATTTTGTACAAATAAGGCTACAGAAAAATAAATGGCATTATGTTGCACTGTCAATATATAATGGCATTGCCATATCAACTCTCAACAAATCTATTTTAGAGCCAATATTCAACCAAAGCACAATATAAATAGGAAACACATCCAAACAGGCTCTTAGTGCTTTTAGATTTTGAAGAGAGAAATGTTCTTACTCTAAGACAGTTAGATATGTAAACAGCACAGAAATAATTTTATGCCAGCAAATTACTGTTTTTAACAGGTTATACAAGGCACAGGACCATATAATTGCCCTATATGTGAAATATGCTCTCATTCAAACGAAGGGAAAGAAGTTAGCTGAAGGTGCAGTATATGGTGGGCAGGGGGGAGAGCACATCTTATCTGTGCAATGACTTGTTCTTTACAGGTGGTTGGCTGGAAAAATAGCAGCTATTATTTTTTGCAGTAATAAATTCTAATATTTGAAGAAAGCAAGAACAGATGGATTACCGGTTCATTGCCACTTGCCATAGTACAATGAAGATTTAATCTTTATGACGAGCAATTCGCTCTTTACATAACCACTATATAAGCATTCTAGAGTTAAGTCTTATCCCATTTTAAAGCAGACTAGTTTCCCACACTCTTCAATGTAGCATTTCATTCTATTTTTCTTGATATTATACACAAATTGCTCTAAGACATTTTAGCCTTACTTAAACTATGTATTTCCCATCAAATGAGTACTAAAATCACAGAACAGTAATGTTGTTATAATGATTTGAAATGCATGCTTAGGTGCAGAGATTTTAATCAAAGAAACTAAAAGCACCATCTTTTAGGGACAATTCACTCATTTTTATTTTGCAGAAATAAAAAAATATAATGATCTATATTTACAACCATAATTTCTGTTGGTTTAATGAGCAAGGTTTCATATTCTGACTCGAAGAACTTCTCCCATTAAAATGTACTGGTATAGGTGAACACATCTGTCTGCAGCTAAAGTAATATTTTGTTGTTCCCTATACCTTCCATCGTGTGGCCCCTTACTGTAAAAAGGGCCAGAAATATGCAATGGGAAAGCTTCCGTGGCTTAATGACATTCCAAACTCTGAATCTCAGCCAATCATCTTCTGAATTTCTAAAATCTTTGCAGTCCGACTTTCTAAGCAGCAGTACAAAAAACCCCTGCATATGACTAATTTTTTCTCAGAGTCAGTTGAGCAAACATTTTCCACTATAGTTGCAGCTTCATTCGCAGTATTGGTATTCTATTATCAGGCTTTTTGTACACAGCATAACACAGACTATGGGGATTTTCTCAAGTAACAACAGTGGAAAAATTAAAAGATACATTCTTTAAAAATGAGGCAAGTACAGCATAAGAATCTCCTTAATGGAAAAACGTGAAATGGAACAGTTTTTACTTTGCTACTTGGCTTTTCTAGAGCTTCCCTCAACTTCTCTGTGCTTGATTTCCTAGGAATAGTCTTACCAAAAAAGCAGCAGGGTCCCTTCAGCCCTTGCCTTAGTCCTGCTACCCTTCATTTTGATGTGGAGCTCAGCCTGCTTGCATTTGCAGCATAACTCCTCTGATTCCTAACCTTATACAGCAGAATTACCAATCCAGAGAGAACTCTGGTGTTTGCCTAAACAGGTCCTTGCTTAACATTCAAGAGCAAGTGCTCTGGAAAACTATATAGACAAACAGGCTTTTCAAGGAGATGGCTTAAGTCACCTGGGTAGAGCCACACTTTAAAGGCACTGAAAAGACACAAGCAGAGAACTTTGTGGTGGTAAAAGCAGAAACCTGAATGAATTCATAACTGAAATCTGGGTAGGAAAAAAAAACCACTATTTTTTGTTCCTTTGCTTCTTATCTGCTTGCTCAACTTTTGCTTCAGGAGTGCTTTATTTGTGTAAATAATTACAAAACCGGTAGAGGGTGCTGAAGGATATCCAGCATAGTTTTAGGCTTTGTAAGAGCAATAAAATGTAACCCTGTTTTTACATTGCAAATAACAGCTTCTCTTCAGCATGTACATCAGTTCTTACAAACTTAATTCATTAGATAAAAGCAAACTACTCACATTACCCAACCTATTTGCACATCTGTCTTTTTGCTCAACTCTCAGTTTTCACCTACTCTTCTCAAAAAGCCTTTCAAATATCCACACCAATCTGCAAGTGCATGGACCACCTCCTGGAGCACTGTAAGCATGTGAAACAAGCTGGAAATAAGCACAAAGTAAAAGCCTTTTACATTTCTGCAAGGTGAGACTACATGATGAGTCATCCTCCCTACGCTGTTCTCAGTCAAGGCACTGAACCACCAAAAATGCTGTAATATGTTGACTGTGCATAGAAAAAGTGTTGCTCATTTTAAATAATAAATTTAGTCTCCTTTAATCACAGAAAAAAACTTTATTCTCTGTGATTACTTATAGGTGTAGTCCTATAAATTAAGATGAATATGATGCCTCAGCCTGCAAAAATACTGGAAAAATTTTGAGGAAAATCTGGTCTTATATGCACAACAGCAACAGAATTACCAGGACAACTTTTAAGGTATGCAATGTGTATTTTGCATGCAAATTTAAAGTGTCATTCTGATTGAATATCCTGGTATAGAGGCTGGGCTCAAAACTGTATTTTACAACTGATCAGATCTTTGATGCAAGCCTTTGAAAAGTAAGAACTTGTTTGATTCCTTGTTGAAACAGTCATTAGCCTAGCTTAGAAATATGAGCAACTAATGATGTCTAGGGAAAACATGTGCCTGTATCTCTACAAAAACATCAGGTTTCGCTGCTCAGTGACATTTTCTACTATGAGTTTTTGTTATTACTGAGTGGCATGCAATATTCAGAAGTTCATTTGATTCCCATTTCAAAGGGCTCTTTTCAGACCCAGTTATGGAATTCTCTTTGATTTGGCAGCTCAGTAACTGCTGAACTTTGACATTTGTACAGGCAGCATTTGGATGGAGGAAAAATACCTTTTTCTCCCTTACAGAAAAGCAGAAAAAAACCATAAAGTTTTCTTGCATAACAAGATCAACTATGGAAAATATTAAACAAGAAAATTTTTAAAAACCTGTGGAAATTGAAACAGAAAAGGCATGTGGCTAGTGTAGAACTAATCTCAAGTATCCAAAAGAGGACCTTCCAAACAAAATACGGCCAATGATTTCAATTAACTCTGGTAGTATAATACTCAAAAATTATTAGATCATCCAGTTACCCAAGTCTAGGAGTGTTAACACACGTATTACAAAAAATAACAACAATCATTGCTTCTGTAGGGGCATTGTGGCAGGTGGAGGATGACTGATACAGAACTCGGAATTTGACCTTTTAGATTTTAGTCCCTTTAAGTAATTTTCTCTTGCAATCAATATTTATAAGATTATGCTACAAGACCACATCTACTACAAAATCTGTGGACTATCAACAGTACAAAGGGCAGAGAAGACAGAAATTACAGATTACAAGTATACAGCTGTAGGAGAAACCCAAAAGAGGCAAGAAGGTGAGAAAATGGTATCTGAAAAAGATGAAGGTATATGACAAACTCATTTTCCTATGCAAACCAATAATTATCCTCAGTAAGGCATAAGCACTATGCATGGCACTACACTTCAAGATCTATGTTGATCCTAATGACTGGAATGAAATCTATCACTTTGTTAAAGTACATTTAGCATGTACTCAACATATTTTATAGTTAATTTTTAAAAGAAATCATAAGAACTGGTGTGTTTGACAACATCATCTATTACTGATCTTCTTTCTAACATTAATACTATTCCACTCATTTTTCTTAGATTCAGCTTCATGAAAATATAACCGCTCCATGCATTGTTTTTCTATGAAATTTCTTGGTATTAGTCGCAGATTCTTTTTAAATTCTGAAATTGGCTACATGGTCAAATCAGTGTACCAAGTCTACCACTCCATTCCATGACTATTGGCAGTACCAGCAAATCAGTAGCCTTACAATTTTTTTTATACCCTGTCCCTTTGTACATGGCACTGTTCTCCATTTTTTTTTACTTTTTGAAGCAGAAGTTGTGAATAAGTGACAAAAAACCAGACAGTGTGTAGTACTGGTCAGTCTTACGAGTTTTCATCCACATATTGAGTTTCTCTCGTATTTGAAGGTCATTTAATATTTTGGGAATGTAGATATGAATTCTCAGTACTTCTTAAAAGAAAAAATTTTCAGGAGATACTTATCAGCTATTATATATCTTGCATAAAGTGGAAATATATTGAGCAAAGAATAGTCGTATATGTAAAACTTAAAATTTTTCAGTTCTGATCTTAACAAGAAAAATAGAGGACATATAAAAAGATTTTGCTTAGAAAATCAAGGGAGGAGAAATGGGTGGGGGGACACTATTTCCTAGTCTTTCACATTCTTTTTTCCACCAACTGCTAAGCAATATAATCTCTTTTACCATCAGAGATTTCACATTTTTGTCTTGGAAGATATCATGGTCAGAAGGAAAAGTGAATGAGGACAATAAAGTTATTGGTGGTCAGAAAAGATGATCACAATAGACTTTTACCACTTTAAAACTAATGGCACCTGATTTAACGGATGCTTTCAATTAACACGTTACCATTTGATTCCAGATTCACCCTTTTACCATCATCTTTTGAGGAGCTGAATTTAAAGGACTGAGATTTCCCTCAGGTATTCTGCATGCAATATATTGTTTTTAAAAAAAAAAAAGTTGTTTACCAAAAATTTTCTAAGTATGTGCAACAACTCAACAGAAAACTTTATTCTCTAGCAGATGTAAGCTATAATATAAAGTATCTGAGATATGATAAATTATGCAAAGTAAGAATAAGCAATTATGGTTCCCAATTTGCTAATCAAAGGTAAAATGTTTAGAGTGCATATATTTAACCATGCAGCTGTCTGTAAAGCATCTGCCTTAGGTACAGCAATCTCACCAACTTTGAATCTTCAAAATCCAGAAAATGGACCTTAAAAATAAATCATTATATCATTCTAAAAATACTAAGGTTTTAAAATGTGTTTTGGGAACAATCTGCTTGCCCTGTGGTTTTTGAATATTTATTTACAGCAGGGTAAGATACCCACACAGCCATAGTAGCAGAAGTTTCAGTTTACCACTCAATGCAAAAAACACGGTGTCGTGGTTTAACCCCAGCCAGTAACTAAGCACCACGCAGCCACTCACTCACTCCCCCCCCATCCAGTGGGATGGGGGAGAAAATCAGGAAAAGAAGTAAAACTCCTGGGTTGAGATAAGAACGATTTAATAGAACAGAAAAGAAGAAACTAATAATGATAATGATAACACTAATAAAATAACAACAGTAGTAATAAAAGGATTGGAATGTACAAATGATGTGCAGGACAATTGCTCACCACCCGCCGACCGACACCCAGCCAGTCCCCGAGCGGCGAAACCCTGCCCCCCCCTTCCCAGTTCCTAAACTAGATGGGACGTCACATGGTATGGAATACACTGTTGGCCAGTTTGGGTCAGGTGCCCTGGCTGGGCATGAGAAGCTGAAAAATCCTTGACTCTAGTCTAAACACTACTGAGCAACAACTGAAAACATCAGCGTTATCAACATTCTTCACATACTGAACTCAAAACATAGCACTGTACCAGCTACTAGGAAGACAGTTAACTATATCCCAGCTGAAACCAGGACACACGGGAAAAATCAAGACTTTCATATTATCCTTCATTTGAGGAGCTGGGTATTTATGAAAAGCACCAAGAAGGATGCACCTGTCTAAACTCTGGATACTGACATGTAAAGCCCCATGTCTGAGGTAGCTACTCTGCATGTTGCTAGAGGCTCTGCATGCAATCAGCAGAAAGAAATGGGCACTGTGAGTATGCAAGACATCAGCCTACCGCTCAACCCTCAAAGTACACATTTTCTGCTAATTAATATAAAGGGAAAAGAATGACAGATCAAATGTAAATGTTGTAAGGTAAATGAGATAAATCTCAGTTCATGTGTCCACAATGGTGTTATCACCCACCTTTCAGTACTGTAAGGACTGAAAACCCTAGAAGAGGAGTCTAAGCTTCTCACTCTTTAGGGTACACGTGGCCTTACTCTGCTCAGTTCTGTAGCATTCCTATAAGCACAATCTGCAATTTTTTACAGTAAGTAGGAATATATTTTCCCTCATCATCTTTCTTTCCATCAGTCCACTGCAATCTTTTGAGGTATGTTAAAAACAGGGATTCAAGATGGTGATCTAGTCACTGTGACTCAAGGTAACAGAGAAATAGAAATCTATAGGAACATCGGGGTGTGTATGTGTATCAAACATACACAGATACACATGTGACAAACAGGAGGAATTAGAAGTTAGTGCATTGTTACAAAGCTGTAATGTCACTGGGATTATTATAAAGCCATAGCAGAATTGCTCACGTGAATGGCGTACTGCAATGGATAGGCACAGACTTTCCAAGAAAGACAGAAAAATTGTGCTCTATGCAAATGACTCTCCACTACAATCATCTATAGTCAACAAAGAAAAGGTTGGCCAAAAGCATAGGCTGAGCTTGGAAGGAAGGCCAAAAGGAAGGGACATGCTGGTGGATGTCTGTTACAGACAACTCAGGAAGAGAAACAGAAAAAACAAACTTTAAAATATTGGAAGACTCAGTTGCAGGCCTTGGTGCTCATGGGAGAATTTAACATCCCAGCATCTTTTGAAAAGGCAATGTAGCATGATACCAATAATCTGTATTTCTAGAGTGTGTTGGGGACAATTTTTTGATGCAGTTACTAGAAGAGATACTCTGCTGGATCTGTTACTCATAAATAAGCAAGCAGTCACTAGTGATGTGACAGTCAATAGCAAGCTTGCCTGTAGGGACCACAAGATGGTAGAGTTTAAAGATATAAAAGGAAGACAAATAGAAAAATAAAACCCCTGGTCTTGAAGATGGCAGACTTTGGCTTGTTCAGTGAACTGATTCAGAGGGATGCCCTGCTGGGTTGTCCTGAAGGGCAAATGGGCCAGCAACAGCTGTTTGTCCTCCAACAGCAGCCTTTTCAAGCACAAGAATAGTCCCTTCTGATGTGCAAGAAAACAAACAGTTATGGCTTGTCTAAGTGAGGAACTCCTAAGCAAGGTCAAATGCAAAAAGTCTCTAGACGGTGGAAATGGGAACAGGCTGCTTGGGAAGAACACAGAAGCATCACCCAGGCATGCCACAACAGAATCAGCAAAGTCAAACTGAAGCTCAAGTTAAAACTAATGAGTAACAAGAAGGATAATAAGAGCTTCTATAAGCAAATCAGCACAAAAATTAGGACCATGTCGGTCTGTTGCTGAATGAAGCAGGTAACCTAACTGACAGAGAACATGGAAAAGGATGAGATGTTCAATGTCTCAGTCATTACAAGCAGGGGCTGTTCTCAGGTCTCCCAGGTCCCTGCTGATGGCAAAACTTAGGGAAGAGCAGTACTACCCATTGTAGAAAAGAATCAAATTAAGGACTACCAAAGCAAACTGATCATATACAAGTACTGAGATCCAGAAAGAAAGTATCTGAAGGTGCTGAGGTGTCACTGAGACCATTCTATCATCTCTGACAGATTGTGATGACTGTGGGAGGTTCCTGGTGACTAGAAATAGGCAAATGTTACACTCTAAGGTAAGAAGGAGGGCCAAGAAAGCTACAGGCCAGTCCAGCTCACCTCCATCTTGGGAAGACAATGGAGCCGGTCATCATGGAAGCCATTGCCATACATATGAGCAAAGAGAGGATAATTGAACAAAGCCACCATTTCTAAGGTCAAATAGAATTTTGAGCTTTATTCTCAACACAACCCTAGACTTGTCATGCAAGTTAGCTAAGCCACTTTTCAGTTGCTCAGTTTCTTTTTCTGTATAATGAGTATCACATTACCCAGCATCCATTGGTGTTTTAAACTAACCTGATTAGCACCAATAATATGATCCAGCTCTTCAAGAAAAGATCTCAAAACTCTCTCCAGTGTCATTATCTGAAGCTGTATGTTCTTCAGATACCTTTTATCTACCACATTAAATAATGACCTTTATAGAGGAAAGAGTTCTGTAATACGTGAACTTCAGTTTGTTTAGCATATCTCCTGCCCAAATGTCATATTTAAATTAGTATGTACACCATAAAAGCAGCCTCAAATCATTAAAAAAATCATATTCAAAATAATGTCAAAGTTAATAAGAGCCAATACCCTTGGCTCATTATTCCCTACTCCAGCAGAATGTACATTGTTATTATAAAAACAGACTGTTTCGAATTTGCATGGGTCATTTCAGAAACAAGAGCTTTCCCAAGCACCTAACATTTTTACTCCAGGTAGTCATTGAAGGTCTGTCACTTGACTTTGAAGTACCACAGTCATCCACAAGCTTTTCTCTTAGGCACTGAGGAAGAGTCATGCTCTAGGTAGTCCTCAGAAAAATTAAGTTCATGTCTACTTTTACCATGAATAGGTTTAACATGCATTTTGACTTTTCTGACAAGCCTTACATTTGGGCTCCTGTAAGATGCAGTCCTACATCAGCTCCTCCCCTCAAAAAGAAAGGACTCTTTGCTTTGTCAAAATGAGCTGTTTATAGTCAAGTGGTTTGAATCTTGACTGGTCCTGCCTAGAAAGAAACAGTTCTGTAATCTCAATTAAACATTGATTTCTCTCTTCCCAGGAGCACTGTACTCTCCAAGACCCACTACTGCTTTTTCCTTCATGGCAAAAAAATCGTTAATAATACCAATTAAGTGACATGAATGTCATTTCTACATTTTTGTTCTGTTTGAGGTCAGCAAGATTGCAACTGGAAAACAAAGACATAGCAACTTTAAAAGAGTTTAGAGAAACAATTCTTTGCAAAATCAAAATCCTGCATAAGATTTAACTGCAGTGAATCAGAATGTGCTCTGATGAATGAGTTGACAGAGGGCATTCATGACTGCTATGCTGTATTTTTCTGGTGGGAGTCTGCCCAGGCAGTGCTGTGAAACGGCCATGCCGTTTTACCCATTGCCTCCAGTCCTTGCAATTGCTAGATACAACAAAGTAAATTAGGAAGACTGGCAGCTGTCAATTAATTTTGATTTATTTTCAATTATTTTAATTTTCATACATAATTAGTTTTATAATTCCCTTAATATGCTTGAAAATTACATTTCTCCTTTCAACCTTCTTTAAATAAAAGCTGAAGCTTTTTTCTATTGAAAGCTACACTCCATTATTTCTAGTAGAAGAGAAACAAATTTGGCTTTTATGGCATACTCCTCCACTTTCTTTGCCAGTAAACTTGCTTGTTTCGTCACACAACCAAGAAGGTGTACTTCCTTTTTATAACATAGGTAGACAAGTGTGCTAAATTTCTTGCTTTCCTAGTATAACTTACCTTGTGTGTCTGAAATATTAGTGTTTGCAAACACACTGCATTTCCTAGCAGTCTCCTCCCAAGTTTGAATACTACTAAATCATTCCCTTTAGTCTAGTATCAACTGAAATTGGTTGAGGAAGGATTAGTCAATCAGTAAGAGCCAACTCTAAAATAAGGTTGGAATTATTTTGCACTGGGGCTTAAATATGTATTGCTTACAGGGCGAAAAATTACTAATGATAAGAAAATACACATATAATTAAATACTTATGTAGTTAAATGACAATGTGAGTTTAAAATTTGATCTAAGTTAATGCTCTGTATTCTTAATACTGTAATCATACAGCCAGGTCAGGGGTCCTCCCATGACTTCTAACTGCAAATTTACCTCCAGCACTGTTTTCTGAGGCATATGGAAGTGAAACATTAACAACAGTCTCCAGCAATAATCCTATGTATAGCCTGCCATTGGTGCATGCTAGAGATATGGACACATTCTACTCATTTTATCTTGGGACAGACTAAAAGGAAAAAGCCAAATCAACCTTGCCTGCTAGTTACAAACACACATGGAGAACAGATGTTTCCTTTGTTTTCCCTGTACTAGTTTGTCTAGGAGATCAAAAATCCAAGGGCATTAATAAAAGAGGAACCAGAAAACCCCATGAAGTTTTGCCACGTTATAAAATATACAAAAAGGTACTGAAAATCACAGGCAATATAGACAACCACAAGAAATATTAGTAAAGTGTAATGCTCTCTAACATGAGTGAAACTTAGGATACTAAGAAAGTGAGTATGTTATAGCAACTACAATTGGAGCACTAAGGAACAGTAGGCTAGCATGAAAATTTCTCCAGCTAACCAGGGAAAGAAAGTTTCTCTACAAAAAGAATTAGAGATTTGTTAAACCAAAGGGATTTTTTAGATTTAATATAACTTCACAATTTTTATTTAGCATGCTGAATCATCAGGTCTCATTTAATTCCAAGCAAGTCTCACTAACCTACTGGTAACTCAGGAAGAGAACATATACCCTCTGGCCATGCCCTGGACAGAACCACAACCACTGTTGAACCAGCAGTAACACACTTTTGCTGTCCGTAAAGCAAAGCAGAAATCACATTCACCACTAGTTCACAGCTGGCATAAATACCTATCACACCCTGTTCTTTCTGCTACATGATCATCAGACAACCACATTCACTCTGGTTTTAACATACAACAGACAATATTTTCTTTTTTTGTAAGATATTTACAGTCACTACACATCCCCTGTACTGCCCCATACCTCCCTGAAAGAAGAGGGAGATGAGGATCAGAGGTAGGTCTATGAATAGATATCTTTATGATACAGTAACAGGAAACCACAAGAAGTGGTAGGATGGTCAGATAGACTCAGCAGACACACACACACACACACACACACATATTCATCACATCATTTATTTATTGCCAGAAAGGGGTTTTCTGCTTTCCACTCATCCCAGATCTTCAGTGCTGAATAAAAAACTGTCCACCTATGCCCTGTAGTTAGACTTCAGTTGATGATTCAGTTCACTGTTTTTCAAGGGAGCCCACCTCCTGTCAAGAAAACAGGCATACCAAACACATACATCACCATTGGCTCTGAGTACATGATTGCTACTTGTTAGGCATATGCTAATTTACTGGTCAGTGGTACTGGGGCCAGTTCCTTCATGCTGCTGACAGAAAGGACTAATCAGGTAACTGCTTTACAGAGCAACCACAGAAGTCACCTTCCACAAGTTGAAAGCAGAATCAAGAGGGGCAAGAATTTAGGAAATTCATGGAATTTAAAGTAAAAATCTTTTTTTTTTTTGTGGATATAGTCATACTTCAGCACTTTCCCATATGACATTGTATACTAAAATATTAACTTACAACTTTTTTTCAGATGAAGACCAAAACATGGAAGCACAGAATGGTTGGGGTTGGAAAGGATCCCTGGAGGTCTCCTGGTCCAACACCCCTGTGCATGCAGGGTCACCTACAGCCAATTGCTTAGGACCATGTCCAGACTGCTTCAAAGATGGAGACTCCACAAGCTCCCTGGGCAACCTGAGTCAGTGCTCAGTCACATTCACAGTAAAAAAGTTTCTGCTTATGCTCAGAGCCTCCTGTGTTTAAATTTGTGCCCGTTACCACCTGTCCTGTCACTGGGTACCACTAAAAAGAGCCTGGCTCCATCCTCTTTGCACCCTCCTTTCAGATATTTATATACGTTAATAGGATCCCCCTAAGCCTTAGCTAGGCTAAGCAGTTGTAGCTGTCTCAGTCTTTCCCCAGATGAGAGATGGTCCAGTCCCTTAGTCTTCTTAATGGCCCTTTTCTGGACTCTCTCAAGTACATCCGTCTCTCCCTTGTAGTGAGGAGCCCAGAACCAAACACAGTACTTCAGGTGGGAACTACTGTAAGTTTAAAAAAAATCTTAATGTTCTTTAATGTTGGACAGTTGGATGTTTCTACCCAGTGAGGGATATTCTGCACCTCACGTCACAATATTTTCTTCCAAGCTCACTGCTAAACCAGAATTTTGAGACTTAAAAATCTTCCACAAAAATTAATTTCACCAAAACATACTGATCAAGACTTAAAGCAGTCAAAGGGAATACTGTTACTGACTTAGTTGGGAATGGGATACTACTAACTAGGCAAATAAGAACAGTAGAAAGAAAATAGGAACAGCAATCTGATCTATCACAACTCTATCATGAGTGGATAGTTACAAGAAATCTCACAGGTAAAACTTGGGAGGCCCATACAGATAATTTCTAGTTCAGAGCTCACCAGCAGGCACTTCCCAACTACACCATCACCAACCAGCAGTCCTCTCCATGGCTTTCTGCTTTAGTGCACGCAGGCCACAATCCCCATCCTGTGCCCATATATTGAACCAAATGTACTCAACTGATTCAAGTATTGCCAGGTAGCAGTAGTTTTGGTAGCTATAATGTTTACTTAAATAATCACATTGAATCAGGCTGAGTTTTAAATAATTTTATCTCTGAGGATGGAACAGAGATGCACCAGAGCCTATCTGATTACCCAAAGCCAAGAACGAGGCTAAAGAGGCAAACCACAGCAGGACTAAAGCTGCCGCTGTCAGAATTTGTTTACACTGCCTGATCATACAGTCAATCTGTCACTCACAAAGTTCAGTTCACAATACAAATACATATGAGACTACCAGTAAATTAGTGTAGGTTTAATTCACTCAAGCATGGCTGTCATACCATCAGGTTTATGCTGCTCTTATTGTCTCTTTAGGAAAGTGTGAAATTTTTGGATGATACTATAAATAGTTCCTTAAAACATAAGATAGCTAATTTATTTGCTGGGTAGTTTCACTCACAATTAGGGATTACAATAGGCTAGAGTTAGCCAAAAGCTCAGCCATATCCACAGAGGAAAAAGAGGATATAATGACCCCTTACTACCCTCCCTCCACCAGCTGTCTACATCAGTATATCAAACTGTGGCAATGCAAAGAATTAAGACAAACGAAGCACCACCCCCAACCCCCTTCAACTTGCTAACATGTAAGCAATCCCTATCTTTAGAAGGGATTTTTCTGCTTGTGTAAACTGATGCATTGAAGAGGGATGGTATTGAAAACTTTGCTTTCCTTGTCATTTAATCCTATCACAGTCATAATGGTGATGGAAATTTGAAATTCATTTCAACTGTGTGTGCTTGAATATTCCCAGAAGAGCTGATGTTTGAGAAGTCTTAAATGTTATTTTTTTACAGCTATTTTGCAGGGGAAAGACTGCAATGAATTTGAAGCAACTGTGTCCCCTGCCCCCAAGAGCCACTCAGGTGTGAAGCAGCTTTAAAGCAGTAACAGAAACAGAAGGAAACAAAGTAGATGGCTATCAGCCATTTGATGGTCATTGATGTTTTGTCTCTCTCTTACTCATAAAAATTACACATCTATGTCAGTTTCATAATTAGGGATTCTGAAGACCTTGTATCAGCCATCACTATTTCTGTAGTCCAACTGTAATAAAAACGTACTTTTCTTTACATTTAATTAATACCTTATGTACTAGTCAATGACCCCAGAAGGTAGCAGACTTCTGTATTACAGAAACTGGAAAACTAACTACTCCAGAGTCTTGTAGCCTCAGGAAACCCACAACCATGGTAAACTCTCTTTCCATGGCCCATGTTTACCACTTCCCATGCTTGCGGTCCTGGAAAAGCAGAAGCAAAAGAACTCATACAGAGTATTCAGGTACCTTAGTAGGACTGGCAACAATAGAGGGGCTACATTCTTGGTTTTAGTCCCCAGGATAAGTACATAGCTTCTTGTGACACTATGAATACATATCTGAATTCCTGGTTTTGTATCTCTATCATAGTGCAAACCATAGGACCAGATCACAATTATCATGCTTTAAACTCAGTGACAATTCTGTTTTATCAAAGTTCTGGGAGAAAATTAAAGAACAAAACACTTCTGATAAGATTTGTGAGCAACAGAAAATAGCTTGTTTGTTGGTAATGATCAGAAGAATTTTGTTTCTTTTCATAGTGAAGCTATTTGAAATAAAGTCTGCCTAAACACACCTAAGTTACACTATGCTAGAAACAGCCAATAAGGAGAAATATTAAAGAATGAGGACCATCTTCCAGAAAATCCTGTCTCTGGAGGTCCAAATGAATATGTAATTCAATGAGTTCTTAGTGAGATGGTGTAGTTAAGAAAAAAGAGGATGGGTGTGCTTAGATGTATGGGTAAGAATAGTAAGAAAAATAAGGTGATTTAATCTCACAGGCATGACATAATGAAGTTCATGTTCTTAAGAATCAAAACAGACACAACAACATAGAAGCACCTCTGCAGGGAGAAAATGGACTTCAGACAATGGACTCTCATTTAACAGAGGACAAGAACGGATGGCCAGAAATGGTGATTAGGCAATTCAAAGTGAAGAATTAACAACTTTGGGTATTTGATGGGGCAAGTCATCATGTAGTGGTGATACTGCTCCTATGGATATTTTCAAATTAAGTCTGATACACTTTCATGAGATGTTTATAGCATATTCTTCAGAAGTCTCACAAACAAAAAAATAATTATTCCATGCCCTTATCCCAGTATTCCTGTATATATAGAAAACAATACAATAACCTTTATCCAGATTGAGAACAAATAGATGGATTTAGGCCGTCTGATTAAATCCTGATCTATGAAGCAAAGATAGTGTTTAGTATTCATGAAGCACTTAGCACCTTGGCTATTCTAGCCTGCAAAAATTTTCTACAACACTGAGTTAGGCATTATTTGCACATTATGTTAGTTACAGAGGAAAATATTAAAAAAATATATTGTGGCTTTTCACCTAGAAGAATTACATGTGACGGGAAATCCCTACACTATATATATCTCCCCTGTTAAAATCGATTTTAGCTTTGGTTCTACTTCCGTATTCAAAAGATTCAGTAATCATACATTTTGATTGCTATAATGTACATATACTTAAGCACTAGCTAACTCTCCAGGAGCAAAATTGCATGAACTCATCTTGAAGAAACATTTCTTCTAAATCACAAGTGTACTGGCATACAGAGTAACACCATAAGCGTAACACAGAAAAGTATTCACTCCTCATCCACATTATATGGCACAACATGTAATTTCTACACCCTCCCCCCCCCTCAAATAAAATATAAAAACATTGTAAAAACAAATCAGAAATTACCAGGTTTATCCTGTATTCTCTTCCACTCCTTAAAGGCATCTTTCTTCTATTTATTCTACTACTTTGGATACTTTTATTTTTGCCGTTTAGCAAACCAGCCTAATACCACCAAATCTCTAGCTGCTTAATCAGTGGCATCTTATGGATAGGACAGCTGGTAAAACACTTTCTCAAAAAGCTGCACTAAGTTATTGGGCAGCTGGATTTTGCCCATCTGGCATTTTAAAAAGGGGAAAAACTGAAAGAGAATGAAATCAGTAAATTCTAATACCTATTAATTCTGTTGTTCACTGTAGGAATGTCAAGGACCTGAGAGGACACAGAGTGAAGGAAGACTCCAGCAGAACTGCTGCCTTTGCCTCTTTGACAGGGGTAGATACATGAGAACACACTTGGGATACACGAAAAGAACAGCAAAGAAAACTAGACCTAAAGACACCTAATTGCAGGCAGAAGTAAAATAAGCCCCCAAATAAACCTACACTATTCAAAAAGGACAGAGCACTATCAGATGCGACCAAGGTAACTAACATAATAGGTAGGAAATAGAAGCCTGTGTCAGCCATTTATGGGAAGATGATGAAAACAGTAAGGTAAATGATGGGAATTTAAAAACAGAATAATTTAGTCAAAACATGAGATCCTAACAAAGGCATATCCTGGTAAAGCACTACCGTAAAGAATGGTAGAAAGTTAAAGAAAATTTATGTTATATTCAAAGTGAATAAACTAATGAGATCTGCAATAATACTTGTAATAATACTTGTAAATAAAAAGGGAAATCCTTTTAGTCAAAATTTCAAAACACAATTAAAACTTCTCTCCACTTCTCAACCAGAGCAGAGAACCAACAAATATCATCCACTTGATCTTTGTAGATGTAGGTCACTTTGATAGAAACCCTGTTGAACAGCACTGAGGTATAGTTCAATACCAAAGAAAAATTAACTGGACAAAGAATACCAACTGCAAGATAGGAGATGAACTGGAAAGAAATTTGAAGTACCTAGGTGAAGAAATCTGAAGTGTCTGGGTGACATATTCATTCCTCCAGAAATTTATGACTTTAGAGAAGAGAACACTTTTCAATTACTATCCAAATAACAAAAACAATGGCCATAACAAAAGAAACAACTGGAGGATCCCAGTAATGACCTTATATAGACTGAAAGCTAGGGTGTGATATTAATTATGGCCCATGTAAAGGGGCTCTTTAGAGGAGGTTAGGCACCACAATTTGACAAAATTCCAAAGGACCTGGAAAGAAGTCAGCTTGGAAAAAAGTGTTTAAGGCAATGATCATTTATGACTGCAAGAGCTGGACCTTCCTAATTGAAACACCTTCCCTAAATTCCAAGCAGAGACTAGCCAAGGAGGAAGCAAATGCCTTTTGTACAGGAAGCCTGAGAAAGCAGATCACAGAAGACACCAGCGTGATGTGAGAAACAGAACATCTGTCTAAAATTACCTCAGCCACCCAAGTCCTGCAGCTCCCCAATCATCAAGGACCTGTGACCAGAACTCTTCCAAGCAGAAGCCAGTCAATAGGGGATTATGGCTACAGTGTGAATTGTCTAATCATAAATAACTTTTTCACTTCACAGGAATCAGTCTTTGCAATAGTACCTTGGTGAACTAATCTTGCTTTAAAGGTTTTATCAAAAAGCTCTATTTCTAGGTTTCAGATTAGCCCTAAAATTCATTTAGGATTTCTCTGGAAAAGATTTTTACCTTGTTTGTAATGATTACTACCCCTTCTGCACAAGTGCATTAAGTGTAACCATCAGGCAAAAAAAAAAAACAAAACTGAAAGATGGGCCAAAAACTAGTGTTCATTTTTGTCTGTCTAGGCCTTCCTGCATATGACAGTTGAATATAGGGATGTGTTCAATATTTTAATTCTTGGTTAGTCTCTTCACTAAACTGATCGTACCTGTTTCTCAACTGCACTTGGCTTTGTTTGAATTTTAGTGAGGCTTGTGTACATCATACTGTCAGCTTCTCAGCATAAATGGCACAAAAAACCTCCATATAAACTGACTGATGAGCTCCTTATAAAACATGTACTGTCTACACTATTTTTTATTTTATGCTCTAATTTGGGGCAATTGATATTGTCAGAAAGCTAAAATAGACTAAAATACAGAGACTGCTGTGGCAATTTTTAAATAATTTATCATCCAGATCTTGCAATAACAGTCTTCGTTGTCTTAACAAAAGGAATTTGTTACCGAAAGACTGTAAGTGAAGTGAGAAACTATGGAGAGAAGAAAGATTTAATGCACAATTACTTTAAAGTTCACAGGAAAATAGAACAACTTTCCTGTTTTATTTACTTTGCCTTTTTGCTGGAAATAGGGAGAATTTTTTAGAGTAAATAAAATAGGTCACCTCATCTTTATTACTCTATTAACAATTCTAGGTTAAACTAGCACAAAAAATGTTTGCAAGTCATGCATTTGTGAAAGTGTTAATTACTGTCTTTAAATGTTTTATTAAGCATAAATCTATTTAAACTGCTGTTTCCTAAAATAAGACACACATCAAGGCCAATATTTCCAACAAGACTATCTAAACATCAAACATTTCCTAATTTTTGCCTTGTTTTTTCAATTTTATCCACACCTATAAAATTCAACACTCAAAATGCAAGTAAGCAAAAAAAAAAGTGTCAGAGCTGAAAATATATTCTGAAAGATACAATACAAACCTTTAAATATTTGCATAAAGGAGTTATGTGTACAAGCAGCATTGAACAGCTATACCTGGAAGGTATAGACTGTGAATTCAGAAATTACTTTCAATGTCTTCTACATTCTGGAGGCTATTAGAATTCACATAAACCAGCAATTTTGCTAGGGTTGAAAACTTCACATTAATGTTCCTTCATTTTTTATGTATTGTGTGAACAGCAGCAGAGAAAACAATATTGAATAATCATTAAACAACTGGGGAAGATTATGCATAGACTGTGCATTTTCAAACAACATTTTACTATTCCTCTTTCTAATATGTCTTGTTCTTCCTTCATGGTTAAGAACTAAAAACAGGCTTAATCAAAATCTTCAGCAATTCAACACTGTTAGTGAGGACAAACTATGAGAAAAAATAATTAGTTATAAAATTAGATTATGCAAAGAACAAAACAAAATTGCAATTAATTTATCTATTTGATGTTCTTAGAATTGATTCAACGAATCTAACTCAATAGCTTGATTACTATTAAGTAGATATTCTTTATTGGCAGTGCTGGGTGCACCAGGGATTACTCCACCTATCGTGCATACAGTTGGGCCTAATTGTGCAGGTTAAGTACATGTTCTACATACATATTCACTAGATTTCTGAGAAATGTTATACATATTCATTAGTTTTCCAGGAAACTATTAGCATATGCAAATGTATTTTACGCAGGCACAGTGAAGGTCTCTGGTGGTCTTCAGGAGTCCTCTGGTGGTCTTCCATAATCTTCCTCACTTGTCCGCTACTCGACCCTCCTCAGGTGATTCTGCGCAGTATGTTCCTTTACATGTTTAGATACATCAATGCTTGTTAGTGCTCTTATTATCTAAGTTTTCATCAGTGATGTAAAACCATATGGCTAGTTTAAGCTAAATTATCTACAAGGTCGAGAACAAAGGCAGGAGTTCTTATCTTTTCTGGCCCTATCTATTCAAGCAAGGTCTCTGCTTATGCCTTCTCAAGAAGATTGTAAATTCATCAAACATTTAATTAAGTTTTGTGATTGCTCATGGCTCCCTCTTGCTCATCACTCCCAAGTACCAGTCTCTGACAGGCTTAATCCTTGACAAATGCCAGTCCTTGGTATGTAAAGTTACAGAGAGATAATCATTAAGCAATAAGCAGTTCGTTCTCTATATCAGAATGGTAGAAAAGGCTCCACCATTACCACTCAACATTTATGGGGTTTATATGTTTAAATCCATTAAGAACAATTTTCAACTCCTCAGCAACCTCGTTTCCTAGACACTAAACCCACTTCTTTTTACCTTTGACTATTCAACAACCATGGGCAGTAATACTCATTTTAAAAAAAAAAAAAAAAAAAATCAAACTTCACAAAGAATCTGTAAGATCTAGAGTCAATTGTGGCAAGAGTTTATCTGAATAGACAGTGACCAGACTGTCACTTTTCACAAGCATTAACTGTAAAGAAACCCAAATATATAAAATACACAGTGAAAAATTATTTGAAAAGTCCATGATAAAATGGAGATCCATGAATTTCATTCAAACTAGTTGTTCATGATTTGCCTCCCCCTGATTTTACATACATTTAAGACACAAATTTATTTCTGATGGATTTTTTCGACATTTGCAACAATAACCACATCACTAAACAGCCCAACACAAACACATGCAGCACAAATGCCCTTATTCTTTCATGTAATAAATCAAGTTGGCAAGACATGTATGGAGTTGAAAATATGAGTATTGAGTTCAGCTCCCTCTCTTCTTTTCCTACAGGCAAGAAAGAAGGGCTATACAAATTGCTTGGTACATTTAAATCTATGGAAGACATGTATGTACAGAGCAAACTACAATGTTTAGAGGATCTAAAAAGCTTAGTGCAAAATGCTCTGGGCAGCCACAGAAGACAAAGGAATAAAAAAAAAAGTTCAAGAAGTATACAAGATCCTAAAGGTCAAAATGTATCTCTAAAGCTAACAAATAGTTTTAGTACAAAATTGTACTTCTCAGTAAAAGGAGGATACAATGTTCAGAGTCACATTTGAACTCTTCCTTTGAAACCAACTTGAAAAAGAGCTCGATATGAAGTAAAGAAAGAAACTCCACTTTTTCCTTCCTCCTGGAACATGCTGTTACAAATGGAAGTTGGGAAGAAAAGAAGTCTGGTACTTCTCGGCCTTCCTGTATGCTATATTGTAATATGTAGCCACCAATAACACAGAGAAACTTCTCTCCAACAGAGGTCTAAGAATGTCACCTTGGGGTCTAATTCTCCCTCTTTAGATTGCAGGCTTGGGAAGACCGGTTCAAAAGAGGATAATGTTCATTACTTAAGCAACAAATTAATACAAAACTGATAAAATAAATAACCAGTAACCTAATTAACTAGTAAACACACCACTACTTTTAAATTGCAGTTACATCACTGTGCACGCTATCACACACAACTACAAAGCTACTAATTATCTATCTTAAAACCTATGAACCAGTCACAATCACTACTGAACTACAAAACTCTCTCATATGAGGGTGGAGGCCTACCCCTCTTTGCTCTAGCCTCCCACACCAAGTCTTTTGAAAGCAGACCTGGTTGACAGACCAGTAGGTTGACAAAGAGGGGCTTCCTCCAGGTGGGCCTGGATCTGTAGGTCAGCCTCTGCAACAATCTGCACTCCTCCCATCAGAAGGTCATCCCCCTCTGTTCTTCATCAGCTGACTTCATAACTCTTTCTCTGTTTTTTCCCCATTTCTGGGCCTTCCTCTTTGACTTCCTGTACCACCATGTCTTCTAGCAAATAACAACCTGCCCTAAATAGCTTTTCCAGTTTTTCTGTATCTGTACCTAAATCTTATGTTTCTTATGTCATTATTTGGTCAATCACAGCTTTATATGATGTTACTGTTACATAGTAAATACAAGTATAGTTACTTTCATGGTACAGCAAGGGGCCAGCTGCTCCCTAAGCAGTGGGGAAGCTGGAAACCAAGGGGGATCCCCAGGCTGCCAGAGCATGGGCCTTGCCACCTAGCGCCCATCCCACATGGGAGGGAGGGAGCAGGGCAGGTTGGGTGGAGGGGGCCCAGCCTCGAGTCCAGATCACCATGGGAGTTCGTGATGAGGCAGGTCTGTCTGACATCAGACTGGGAAGTCTGGATCAGACCAGTGTTCAGACAGTCCAGTGACTGCCAGGCAGGTCAATAGCAACAAGTCCAGTCCAATGTCAAGCAAGGAAGGGAGTCCACAGGTCAGTACAACAAGGTCCACTGCCAGGCAAAAGGCACAGCTGCGATGGGGCTGCAGACAGACCCACCTCCAGTGTTAGTGGGCTTATGGCCCCAGGCTGAGCTGAAGTGGGGCTCCTGGGTTGACAGTAGGACTGGTGGAGGTCACACAGGAGGATGTTCAGGGCCAGGAAGCCCACCTCAGCACCCTCAGGGCTCTGACAGTTACCTAGGCACCATTTGCCTTTCAAGGTCCTACTCCCCAAAAGGTCCCCAAACCATCATGGTCATAGTGGTTATGTTATTGTTTGCCTCATGCTCCCCAGGACAAATCATTCTATTTAACCTTGATACTCATACCTAGGTCTAATTAAGTTTAAACATTTTCTTATCTTATACACAGAAAATCTATATACCGGAGCAACATGGTTTTCACACGCTTTTGTGCCCACAGAGCATCCTGCTTTCTATGGTAGCTGCTTGATTAGAGATCACTGAACTTGAAACGCTCTTTGGGCAACATCCTGGTTCCCTTCATGGATCTTAGCTGATGCTTAGCTATGCCCTCCATAAGGGCCCTCTTGCTCACAAAGCCAAAATAACGTTCAGAAGGTGGCCTGCTGGTTATCTGCCACTTAAAAGACATAACTGATTTTTGTTTGATGCTTTTCCTTTAATGTCTATATGAACTATGAACATCATGAAAACAACGTGTGTATTTCAGAATTGAAATATAAGCACTTTAAAATCTCATCTTACCTTGAATTTTACTCCTGTAAAACAAAAATCGTTTTAAATCAAGTACAAAGCATATTTAAAGACAAAATGTATTTCTAACAGATGAAAAAAGGAAAGTGCTCTTTAATATTTTCTCCAAGAAGAAACAATTCTCTTGACTTTCTTTCAGCCTAACACAGACTTCAGAGCACTGCAGGGTTTTAGAAGTGATTCGTATTTCCAGATTTTTCCTCCAGAAAATGATCAGGCCTTCATTAACTGAAAAGATTAAACATCCAGTCAATGATTAATTATTTGGCAATGGCCAATCAATAAGGAATCAGCTCAATGGCATTAATCAGCACTGGCAGTTCCCTGCTTCTATAACACTAAACTTTAAATTTAATTAAAAAATAAAACTTGGTTATGTTTTCAAAAGAGTCATCCCTATTCTAGTTAGATCCATACATCTAATCACAGCATACTCTAATTATACTGGTAGAATGTTAGACCTGCAAAATAGATTAAAAGAATGTTCAAAGACACACTAGATAATATTTTTACTTAACAGTGGAAGCATTAACTATATCTTTAAGATAATGCCTACCCCTTCCAGGGGACACACATATGTGTTTCACAATAGTTCACGCAACTAGATTGGAAAGTTGGGCCCTTTGCTCCCTTGTTCAAACTTCCATTTCAACTAATGCAGGGTCACAATGTCTATTAAGCATAGGGAACACTATCTCAACCATCTGAAATTGTTCAGTGACCCCCATGACATTCAGCTAATTAACACTGTACTTTAATTTCTCTGTAATCTTCATTAAGCAAAGAGGTCAGTCTTTCCACTGAAAGACCAAAGTGCAGTATCTTGGAGAATAGATTCAACAATAGAGAACAGTAACAAATCAGACTGCTGTATGCAAAAACTACAAAAGCAAAGGATATGAAAAAATTAACAAACTTTCCTGGTTTTTAGCAGGAGAAAGCCAGATGCAACCTCTGTCTTCAAAAGTGTATTTTATTAGTGTGCTATGTGGTTAGTATCAACTTCAGTTTGTTCTTTATTTTTTTTACATCTGTAGTACCTTCAGTCTGTATTACCCTCAGTTTAGTTAAAACAATCAAAGTCAAGGCAGTATCTTCCTGCAGATACTGTTTGCAGATACAAACAACTTCAATAAATTGTATGCATGTTGCAACTAGATTCAGGGGACAAGAAACTGGGAAGACATACTCAAGAAGCAGAAAAAAGGGAAAACTATGCTTCTGAGGAGTGGTGTTGGAACCGCTTTCTGAAAAACCCTGAAGGTCTAAAACTGCCATCCTACTAAAATTTTTCCAGGTGATAATCCACTTCTCTGTGTGATCTCCAGACCACTAACCTTTTTGCAAAGTAACAGTCTCAGAAGACTGATGAATTGATGACTAACAGACTTAAAACACAAGGGATTCTGGAAGATGCCCCTGGAGAAAGCACAGCTTAAAAAACATCCTGCAGACGTTATTACTAAATACCATGTATATAATTCTAATCTGTTAAACCCTAATGGATAGAATAAATTTACCAAAAAGTCCAAAATAACTTACTTTTCTCCCAATGCTGCAGCCAAGAAATACTGGTCAGTTTGATCTATCATGTGTATAACACCACATACAACTCACAGCTGTCACAATGGATACAGCTTTGCAATGTACTCATAGGAATGTTACCACTGGAGGAATGTGGAGATGTTCCTATCATGCAATACATGTTCTGCAGCTCAATGTATGGAAAACCGCCATGTATGTAGTTTCTATTTAGAATCATAGAATCATTTAGGTTGGAAAAGACCTTTTAAGATCATCAAGTCCAACCTTTAACCTAGTACTGCCAAGTCTGCCACTAAACCATGTCCCTAAGTGCCACATCTACACATCTCTTAAATACCTCCAGGGATGACAACTCAACCACTTCCCTGGGCACCCTGTTCCAATGCTTGACAACCCCTTCAGTGAAGAAATTTTTCCTAATATCCAATCTAAACCTTCCCAGCACAACTTGAGGCTGTTTCGTCTCTTCCTATCACTTGCTACTTGGGAGAAGAGACTGACACCCACCTCACTACAACCTCCTTTCAGGCAGTTGTAAGAGAGTGATAAACTCTCCCTTGAGCCTCCTTTTCTCCAGACTTTACTATAAGAGTTTCAGAGGTAACTGCTGGAATTTACACTCTATCATGTTTTGATGTGCTGATTCTCAAAACAAGACTCTTTTTACGAAAGATGTAGAAACCATATAGATGGTAAAGGAACAAGATAGGGGCAAGCATATATTATCATTTGTATTTTATGAGAATGAAGGCACAAAACCTTAAAGTGATTCTTCCATTTACCTCATCACAGAAGTCAGCAAATTCCCATCTCCCATAGCACGCAAAAATAAGAGATGATGAAAATAAGTATTAATTGTTCCACAGCATGGAATTAGAAGCCTGATCTGAAGTTCAGTTGAGTGTTCTGACTAAAAAGGATTTTAGGCCTGGCTACTACATTTTTGTGGAAAGAAGGGAAAATAAAAGCATAAATATAAAAATGACATTTTGAGAAAAATAAGGAAGAAATTAGATAAATATAATGTATCAAAAAAAAAGAAAATACATTTATTATAAATTCAGTTTCTCCAAACTTTTCAATTAAGACAAAAAATCCAAACAGTCACAATAAGAACATTTGGAAAATAGAATGCTATATTCTATAAGAATAATTACAGTACAACAACTAAAATACAGATTTCCCATAATTCTACTCGTAAGAAATATGAAAGAAGCTTTCAACACCAGATGTAAAGGAAAATATTATACATAGCAGGGTCTGGTCTCTGCAAAATCCTTTTTCAAAAGGTTGTACTTTGTTTTTAATTCACAATCGAGATGTTCCAAGAATTAAGACTTGTGAGGATCTTGGATTTTGTTTCCATTAGGAATAATAAATTTCCTTTATGTCCTTTACAGAGACAAAGGAGTTGATCTTCTGGAATTATTTTAAGTGAACAGCTAGCAGGCATTCCCTTGTCCTCTCTCATTTCTGTATTCTTCATTTTCATACATACATACACACACATACATATGCACATGGGTGAATATATATTCGTACATACATATAAAATTAATCACCCCCCAATAATGTGTCTTAGATATTTAGATATAACAGAAAACATTTTGTCAGTATTGGGAACATACTGCCTGGGTGTTTACTGGACATTTGATTAACAATCCTTACTGCTATATCTTTCCTCTGTCTGAGGAAACTTTTCTCTGCTAGGGTTGTAGCCAGTTCTGCTCCAGTGACCAGTGTTACTACTTTCCCTTCAGAGAATAGTTAGCTAAAAAATTAAAACTCAAGTAATATTTTCAGCCTTTTCTGCTCTGATACAGGGGGGAAAGTGTGTTCGGTGCTAGGAGGGAAGAGTGCATATAGCTAAAGAGGTAGGCAAAACCACAACTACTTTGTCAAAACCAAGATTCACATATAGGCTATAAAATTTATAATAAAACTCTCAGCAGAGACAAGATGCTCAGAGCAAAGCAATTGTTTTTTCATTAGTGTAGGTACAGCTGTGGAATCACATTCTGTCCATGACATGGAGGAAGGGATGAGAAAAGAACATCTTTTTAAGATGCTTTCTCAGATTCTCCCTATGTTCCTTCAGGATGCTCCTTACCTGCTATTAGAGAACATACAGAGAGGCCAGTATTGCTACATGTTCTTGACTCCCCTCACTGTGATTTCCTCCCTCCCAAAAGGCTATGTAAACAGCAGGAAGGGAAGAGGACAGGACACTATTATGCCTTATCCTTCACCAGATAATGAACCTGCCCAAACACCTGCTATGTGCAACAAGCATGCAAAAAATCTTTCTTCAAAAGTTACACCATTTCTGCTGTCTGCTTTTTACTTCGCTTCAACAATCCGATACATTTGATGGAATTTATTACAATTTACTATATTTCCATTTCACAATAGCTATTTAGTAGTCTACTGAATACAAACAGACCAGGAAAGATTTAAGGTTCATTGGTAAAGTACTTGCATGAAGATGTTAAAATCAGCATGGACTCTGCAATCCAGAGAGACACTCAAAGGCTGACTGGCAGACACAGACAACTGAAGCATTTTTCCTAATTTCTTATTTAGATAACACTTCAAATTTTGGTGATTGGAAGACAGGAACATGAAAGGGATAAAACAAACCCAAACTGTAGAGGTAGAATCTAGGAAGTGTCATGTTTAACACTAGCAACCCCCCAATGACCACTTCTAGCTCTGCTGCAAAAGCCAGTGTGGAAAACAAAAGATTAAGACTGGTTACTCCTGCAGAGTGCAAAGTTTTCCAACTGTCATGGTTTAACCCCAGCCAGTAACTAAGCATCATGCAGCCGCTCACTCACTCTCCCCGCCCCCCAGTGGGATGGGGGAGAAAATCAGGAAAAGAAGTAAAACTCGTGGGTTGAGATAAGAATGGTTTAATAGGACAGAAAAGAAGAAACTAATAATGATAATGATAGCACTAATAAAATGACAACAACAATAATAAAAGGATTGTAATATACAAGTGATGCATAGTGCAATTGCTCACCACCAGCCGATCGACACACAGCTAGTCCCCGAGCAGCGATCACCTGCCCCCACTCCCCCCAGTTTATACACTAGATGTGGTGTCACATGGTATGGAATACCCCATTGGCCACTTTGGGTCAGTTGCCCTGGCTCTGTCCTGTGACAACTTCTTGTGCCCCTCCAGCTTTCTCGCTGGCTGGGCATTAGAAGCTGAAAAATCCTTGACTTTAGACTAAACACTACTTAGCAACAACTGAAAACATCAGTGTGTTATCAACATTCTTCTCATACTGAACTCAAAACATAGCACCGTACCAGCTACTAGGAAGACAATTAACTCTATCCCAGCTGAAACCAGGACACCGACCTTTACGTTTACAGCTTTTAAGCCCTTTTAGTCAAAAAGCAGAGGAATCTGCTGACTACATAAATTATTGAATCTTTGTTTACAAAATATTCTAGTATTTTAAAAAAAAGTCATTGTCAAGAATAAAATAATACTATCAGTATCTTTGGCTCTTTTTTATCATTGTCAGTTAGAAAATGGTAATTAATATTGTTTGCGCTCATGCTACACTTTCATTTTGTATTGTATATCAGTATTCTCATGAATGATGATGCCTAATAAGGAGATATTTTCACATGTTACGTAGAACTTCATGTAGTAAGTTGAACTTTGAGCAAACTTCAAAACTGAAGCTTGACATGGAAATACAAAATCTCCTTGGAACTTCAAAGGACTATCATTATCTATTACGCTTATTCAAGTACTACGTTATTTTTAATGAACTGATCAAATTTCAGATTTTAAAGCCAAGATGCAAGTTGCCCACAGCATGTAACATTTCATTTGCAGAATTATAGCTGGTTTTATTCTGATTTTCTATTTTTATGTCTGGTTACTTCTGTTCATCTTACATATTGAAATATATGCCTAGTAGGTATATTCAAGAGTAGAATCATATCTGATAGGTCCAAATGAATAGAAGTAAAATACAGAAAAAGTCACTACATACCATACTTGAATAATTCAGGCAAACTGCATCTGTAATTAAACAAGAGAATCTCCCAACAACTCAGTCATCCCATGACTCAAACTCAAGGCAGCTAAAGGCTGTAGATGATCATGCAGGAGTGTTGCTAGAGCAAAGACTCTGAATCATGTCATTTCTGTAGCCATTCCTGCTAGACTAAGCTTCACAGCACATTCCATGTGCAACATTTCTAATTCCTCTCCTAAATATTTGGGCAATTTCACACAAAGTAGCTTTATGAATAGTAACACAGAAAAGCATCTAATTAAGAGAAACAGGTACTCCATAAACCAAAGTCAACTGACCCAGGAGGGCAGAACAAAACTTTGCTCCCAGTAGATTTTATTAAAATAAGTTCATCTTTTTTTGGGTGCTTTGATCAGCAATATGATAAAAATAGTTCTTAAATTATCATCCATGACTGCATACTAAGCAAACATTTTACAATGAATAGTGGAGCAGAATCATACTTATGCAGGTGGCTTCTTACACTATTATAAAAAACACACTTATTTATACTTAGCTATTTTTAAGTAATCAAAAAGGAAAGGAGCTCCGTTAGTGCTCACCAGCATGAATGCTGACCCAAAAGGATTCATAAATATTAAGCTTTGCTTCTGGCACTTGAAGAACCACCCCGATTCCAAATATCATGTCCTAATCCACTAGCATCTCTGTCTTTGATCCCACAGAGTGTTCTGTAGCCTTAACTACTTTTAACATTTCACAGTCAACATCTTAAAAATGAATGGGAAGAGAAGACTAAAGTAGGATGGGAGCTAACACCAACAAAAGAATATTTAGTTTGTAACTCAGAGCAAAGTGGTAGTGCTCCATTTTCAAATATTTTTAGCCCTCGCTATTTAATATATTATAAAAGTGATTGACCATATGTTTTAAATACACACTATCTTTGATAAGCTATACTTATATAAGGCACCTTTATATAAACATGATGACATGTGCCCTTACCCATTTCAGAATGAGATGAAGACTACCGGTTATACCAACTCATAAACTGAGATCAGACCAGTTTCTCTGCTGAAATTGCTATAAATAAGACCATTAGGCCCAATATTTCTCTAGTTTCCTCTGAAAAGCGGAATTATACAGGGAAAAAATATAATCTTCTTTGATATAAATATTCTTGGTAATTGTTTTTTTCTGACAGACATGAGAAACACCAATTTGATACAATTGGAGAGCCACAAAGTATAGACATATTGCCATTTAAAACAATTATTAACATTCTTGCTCTGACATAGTAACAAGGTACATCATATTTCAAGGAAATTTGAGAGAAGGGGTTACTATAGCTCATCATGCTCAGTGAAAGATGCAAGATCTGTTTGTGACATAGGATGTGCTAATGTAAGAGTGTAGATGAAGACAAGACATGCACTATAATGATTTAGAGGAAGGCTTCCCGTTGTTTGCTGCTTGGAATAACAAAAGAACAGTTTGAGAAAAGGTACACGTTCTGACATCCCTATTTATGTTAGGCATTTCCTTATGCCAGGAGCATTCAAATGAGATTCTGAGGTATTATTTGTATTTAAAGCAGTATTCAAAACACAGACTCTGTCCCTCAGCACTCTGGGGTTTGACTGACTGGAAGACTAGCTTAAACTATGCAATTAATTCCTAGCCCTTATCAGTGCAAGGATAAACAAACTCGCTGTGCCAGATTTAATATTATGGCACTGGCTTGTGACAGGACCTTTACTTCCCCAGAAGTTCCCATACAGTGCAAGACCATAGCTTCGCACTCATCCCAAGTACAGGACAAAGGGGAGCACACATGAGCTGTAGTGCAGCCCTACAACTGCCACTTCCTACATTGCCACAGTTCATGAAGCAAATAAAGCTTTTATTGAACACAGGCTCCAATTATTGAACCAAGAATGGCCAAAGCCTTCTTCCATTTCTTTTACTTTTGGAGGAAAGACATCACTAAAATTGTTTGTGTTCTCATTTCTCCATGCCAGCAGGGCATTCAGATACACTGTCTACACAATAACTACCCTTCAATGACTAGATAGTTTTGCTCTGGTGGAAGCATGCCTGATTTATTTTGGAAGTTATACAACAATCTAGTAACGGGCTCCTCTTATTTCAAAGCATTTTATAGATCTGTTCTTCAAGTAGATTTTATCAGATGTCTTCTCCAACAGCAATTTATTCTACCCCTTCATCCCCAGCAAGAAAAAAGTCTTGATTTGAGGTTACCATGATGTTGTACTTTTTATTAACCATATATTTCTGGGGTTTAGATGTAACACCAGTGACAGCATCTCAGCCTGGTGCAGCTTAAGATCAAGAGTCTTCTTGTGACAAAGACATTGAAAACACACCACTTTGCTGTTCTTCCACTCAGTATCATCTGAAACTGTAGTAAGTCACTCTAAATCTTCATCCAGATCACTAATTAACATAACACAAAACAGAACCAAAGAAAGATTGTCACAGAGCTTCACTTGATATAGTCTTTCAGATAGCGAGTACTCCAAATGAATTTTCTATGTATTCTTTTTCTCATCTTGCAGGAGTTTTAAATAGAGTATAGTCATGAAAATCATGCTGAGCTCTACATATATAGAATATACCATGGGGTTTTTTGTTTTCAAAGATTTCACATGGCCTGAAATATGGCCGCCTTCAACAAATTCTGTTTTCTGTTGTTATTCTCACTGTGTTCTAGGACTACAGCTCAATTTTGTGATTGTTTCTTCTTGTGCTTTACTGGATATTTTAGAGAAGGATTTGTAACACTCTAGTTCTTCCCTTTCTTCTTTGCAACAAAAAGGCAAAATATTTTCCCTTCTTCATTCGTTTGGTATTTTTCTTGTCCTTTGCAAATTCTTGAACACGACTGCTAACACCTTTGAGATTTCAAGAGTTTGTTAAATGCCTAGGGAAAGTGCCTAATACTTTCTGGTTAGTCAGCTTACTACTAATGTGCTTTTAGAGTAAATGGGTTGTTTTCTCGAGTTTGGTTCCTAATTTCATTCCGTGCTTTGATCATCCCAGTGTTGACCTTGAAATTACAGAAATCAGCAATGGAGAAGAAAGGGATGACTTACTGTCCCTCATTTACCTTTCTTGTGGATATCTCTGAAACAAGTTTGGCTGCCTCGGCAAGTGAAGAACATCCCTGGGAAAGAGATACAATTATGCTTGTTGGAAGGAAACCATGGGAGCAAGAGATAAAACAGTAGAACACAGGATAAGGTGCCGGAACATCGTAGTTTTTTGTACCCAGATGTCTGTTAGTAGTTAATCACTGACTTTTTAGATAAAGAAGTTGCAATTCATGTGTAAGCTATTTTTTTATAACAACAGAGAAGTATTGAAGCTTAACTATAGGCTGCTGTGTCAGCCATCTACAGAATATAAAAGCTTGCTTAGCTTTTAATAAAGCTGTCTTCAATTCACCACAATCGGAGTCCATGCCTCTTATTAGGCCACAAATGGCACCCAACGTGGGGCAATGAAACAACTAGCTGTCGATTTGGTTGCGTAGCTCAGATGAACTTGGGAAAAACACTGCAACAAGGCGTTACCGGCGTACTCAATTACCTCTCGCAGAACAAAGGTAAGCGGCTGAGAACTATGGGAAGGAATTTAACAAAAGAGCAAAAAATGTTTTAGAAGTTTTTTGTAGGATTCTAAAGGAACATGGGAAGAAGAAGGATAATGAGGAGTTACAACAAATTCTTATTTGGGCTTCTAAAAATGATGCCTCTATAAACAGCCATAATATTTATGATCCTGAAATCTGTGACAAAGTTGGGGTCAGACTCTGGGACTATGCCACTAGAAATGATAAAATCGCAGCTGGTTTATTACCCTCTTGGCGGATCATTTTTGAGACCTTAAAGGTGCATGTTGGGTCTCAGATGGAAGAAGGACAAGAAAAGTCCACACCACCGTCAGCCCCTCCACCGCCAGCACCCCCTCCTACAGACTGTGTTGTGAGACCATGAGTAACTTCACACAAGGGTATTTTTACGAATTTACCTCCTAATAATCCTGATGATGATCCGGATGATCCATTTGATCTGGGACGAATTGACCCTGAAAAGGACCCTGACTTGTATCCCCCAGACCCTCATGATAAATGGGCAACAGTAAGAAAGGAGGCGAAGCAGGCGGGGGATGTGGATATCTTAAGAGCCTTCCCGGTAAAATATGCTCCTGAACAAGAACCACGTTGGGAGGGTCTTTCTTATAACCTCATAAAAGACCTCAGGCGTACGGTAACTGATCATGGACTTGGCGCTCCATATACCACCCATTTGATACAGTCTCTTTGTGATACTTCTGTTTTTATCCCACATGATTTCAAAACTATGTTTCAGCTTATTATGACTGACTTGCAATACTCTAGGTGGGAAGCAAAAATGAGACAGCTTACTAGAATTCAAGCAGCAGAAAATCTGGCCCTGGGCCAGCAAAACCCTTTGCGAGGAGTTGATGTGAATATGTTAATGGGGGAGGGTGATCAGGGCACAACAGCTCAAGCTAGAATTCCTCCCAAAGGTTTACAGCAGGTCAAACAACTTACGCTCCGTGCTCTTAAAAGTGTTCCAGAAGCTGGAAAACAAAGACAACCTTTTGTTCATATAAAGCTGGAACCAGGGAAGCCATTTATGAAATTTTTTGATAGATTTAATGATGCACTACAGAAACAAGTTGAGAATGAGGCTGCTTGGGACTATATTTTAAAGCAACTTGCAGTTGAAAATGCTAACCCACACTGTCAAAAGGCTTTACAACCTTTGAAAAACCTTAGCATTGATGATATGATTTCTGCATGTATGCATATAGGCTCCAGGCAACATGAATTGTCTTTACTCGCTGAGGCATTTGCGGCAATGACAGTAAAGTCGCAAGAATGCTATTCCTGTGGTCAATACGGGCATTTTCAAAAAAATTGCCCCAAAGCAAATACAAATAAGGGTGGAGCGCCAGGTAGTTGTCCATGCTGTCAAAGGACAACATTATGCCAATCAATGTCAATCCAAATTTGATAAAAACAATCAGCCATTGACTTTGTCGGGAAACCCCAAATGGAGCGCAAGGAGGTGTCGCGCTATTACAGCAAGTCACCCCTCAGAGTGTCCCCCTCAAGGAGCTGCTGCCACTTGTGTGCCAGCACTGCCAGCAGCGCTGGAGTGGACTTGGCCACCTCAGCAGAAACCATAATTAGCGACACCTCAGTTGTGCTAATTCCAACTGGCACCTATGGACCTTTAGGTCATGGAATGGCAGCATTATTAATCAGGTGATCTTCCACAACATTAAGAGGGCTTTTTGTACTACCTGGAACTATTGATGCTGATTACAACGGTGAAATTAAAATAATGGCATGAACTCCGCTGCAGCCGTGCACCGTAGCCGTGGGAAGGAAAATCACACAATTAGTTTATTTTTCACCCCAGACACCAAATGCAAGCCAAGATGTGCGAGGCACAGGCTCTTTTGGATCTACGGGGATGCCTGAAATTTATTGGACTCAACAATTGACAATGAGTCGAGCGCAGTTATCATGTACTCTACAAGCAGGAGGAACAAGACTCGCCATACAAGGAATTATAGACAGTGGCGCAGATGTTACAGTTGTTGCAAATATTTTGATAAAAGAAATTAAAATCTAATTATAAAGGAGTTTGGTTTGATTAAAAAGTAGAAAATTATGAAGCATAGGTATGGGAGTGTTAAGTTTGAAATGTAGCCATAGGAACTTAGGAACTTAGAAAATGTATAATGTGTAACCATAAGAATTCAAGTATTGTTTAAAATCATTTAACCACAGAAGCTTTGACAAAGATCGGTAGCCTTGTAGTGTTTGTTTTAGAAACTGAGGAAACCGTTATGGACACCAGTTTGCTGCTTGGAAACACCTGAGAGGTCAAGAAGCGGACAAGTGAGGAAGACTATGAAAGACCACCAGAGGACTCCTGAAGACCACCAGAGACCTTCACTGTGCCTGCGTAAAGGACATTTACATATGCTAATGATTTCCCAGAAATCTAATGAATATGTATAACCTTCCTTGGAAATCTAATGAATATGCATGAATAAGTTTTAATATAAGGTGTATTGTTTTGGTGTTCAGGTGTGCGTGGTTCGTGAGAGGACTCACCCGCGCACCCGGCCGTCAATAAAGAAGTGTCTGCTTATCTACACTAAATTGGTGTTGATAAGTTCTTTATTCCAAGTTTTTCGGCAACACAGTCATCCCTGCATCTTTGTGGCCTGATATTTGGCCTCTAATGGACGCTCACGCCTCCCTATCAGGAATTGGTGGGCAGACATCACCCAAACAAAGACAAGTATTCATTAATATCATTGGACCAGAAGGCAGAACAGCCACGATAAGACCTTTTGTATTGCCTGGATCTGTTACCCTTTGGGGAAGTGACTGTTTAAGCCAATGGGGCATGTAGCTAAGCACGGATTTTTCTTAGGGGCCATTGTTCAGCAGCAGCAGGTCCCACCAATGATTTGGAAAACTGATGCACCAGTGTGGGTAGATCAGTGGCCCCTCCTGAAAGAAAAGCTGCTACAACTGCACAAACTAGTAAATGAACAGCTGGAAGCTGGCCATATCATTCCTACCACAAGTCCGTGGAACACGCCAGTTTTTGTGATCCAAAAGAAGAACAATTCTTGGAGGTTATTACATGACCTGAGAAAAGTAAATGAAGTCATCGAAGACATGGGAGCCTTGGAGCCAGGACTCCACACCCAACAATGATACCACAAACGTGGTTTCTTATAGTGGTTGACTTAAAAGACTGTTTTTTCACTATACCACTTGCATCTCAGGATGCACCACGATTTGCATTCTCAGTCCCGTCTGTCAATGGTGCAGAGCCGCATAAAAGATACCACTAGACAATGTTACCCCAAGGCATGAAAAATAGCCCCACACTATGTCAGCAATTTGTTGTGGCTGTTTTAAGTCCAATAAGAAAAAATTTTGAGGGTGTTTTTATATATCTTTACATGGACGATATTTTAATAGTGGCACAAACAAAAGAGCAGGCACAAGAAGTTCAACAACGAATTATGCAAGCAGCCCTAAACGCAGGACTCAAAATTGCAAAAGACAAAATACAGGAAACACCACCTTGGCAGTATTTAGGCTGGAAAATTTCAGATCAACTTGTTTGACCACAATGGATAACCTTACAGACAGACATCAAAACTTTGAATGATCTCCAGAAATTGTTGAGGACCATAAATTAAGTCCATCCTCTTCTGGGAATTTCTGCGGAAGAACTACAACCCCTTTTTAACTTTTAGAAGGAGATATGGATTTAACATCTCCCAGGAAACTCACTTCTCCAGCAAAAGCTGCTCTTAACAAAGCAGTAGAAAAATTGACCAATCAGGCTGCCAATAGGCAAAAGCTAAATTATCTGATTAGTCTTTTTGGGTTTTATTCTACTTTTCAACCTTATGGCTTGTTAGCACAATGGATTCCACAGGATATAAATCCATTGATTGTTATAGAATGGATTCTTCTACCCCATAACTTTGGAAAGACAGTTACCACAGCTATTGAGATGATAGCCATGGTCATTCAAAAGGGGAGGGAGCGTTTAATGACTTTGGATGGTACAGAACCAGACAAGATCTATTTACCCCTTCATACAAAACCCCCTGAGACCTTTTTAACTCACCAATCCTTTGCTTTTCAGTATGCTTTGGCAGATTATACAGGACAGATAAGCATTCACTTTCCAGGACACAAAATAATACAATCTTTAAATTCGCTTTCACTATTGCCTACCTCACAATTGGTTATTACTCCCATAACTAATGCCCTTACTGTATTCACTGATGGGTCCGGAAAAACAGGACGAGCTGTGATTGTTTGGCAAAATTAAACAGTTCAATGGAATAGTGACATACATGTGGTCACAGTTTCACCACAAATAGTCGAACTGTTTGAGGTAGTCCTTGTTTTCAAAAAATGGCCTATTCCAATTAACATAATAACAGACTCTGCCTATGTTGCAGGCCTTGTTTCCAGACTTGAATACTCATTTCTAAAAGAAATATCAAATGAAAGACTATTTGCACTTCTCTGGGAA
Source organism: Haliaeetus albicilla (assembly GCF_947461875.1). NCBI lineage: Eukaryota > Metazoa > Chordata > Aves > Accipitriformes > Accipitridae > Haliaeetus > Haliaeetus albicilla. The sequence goes on from NC_091488.1 coordinate 21,694,056, forward strand.
CTTAAATGGCTTCTTGATAGAAGAACACAGCCATACTTTACCCAACATGTTCATTCACATACATCCCTGCCAGGACCTATCAGTGAGGGAAATAATGAAGCAGACTGTCTTACAAGTGCTGCAGTATTACCAGATCGTTTTGCGCAAGCCTGTCTCATGACTTTTATTATCAAAATGCAAAAGCCTTGCAAAGGTCATTTCAATTAACACAAGACCAAGCTAAACAAATTGTGCAATCATGCCCTGATCATCAACATGTTTTACCTACACCCTCCATTGGAATTAATCCACGAGGATTGTCCTCACTTGAAATTTGGCAGACAGATGTTACTCACATACCAGCATTTGGTAGATTTAAACATGTCCATGTGTCAATTGACACCTTTTCTTCCTGCCTTTATGACTCAGTACACACAGGCGAAAAATCTAAAGATATGTGTCAACACTTTGTTATGGCTTTTGCAACCTTGGGAGTTCCAAAAACCATAAAAACAGATAATGGCCCAGGTTATATAACACACAACACACAGATGCTTTTCCAGCAATGGGGAATAAAACATGTTACGGGCATTCCTCACTCACCCACAGGACAAGCAATTATTGAACGAGCACATAGTACCCTTAAAACAATGCTACAAAAACAAAAAAGGGGGACCAAGAGTTATCCCCACAAGAACGAGTAGCAAAAGCCTGTTATGTTTTGAATTTTTTAAATCAATGGACAGAGGATGGGCCTCCTACACTACGACATTTTAATTCACAAACCCATCCTGAAATCAATAATAAAGCTTTAGTGATGGTAAAAAATTTACAGACAAATCAATGGGAAGGACCTTTCCCTCTAATAACCTGGGGTAGAGGATATGCTTGTGTTTCCACAGGTTCCGGCCCAAGATGGGTACCTGCACGGTGGATCAAGCCATCTGTCTCACAACCACCATTATCACCTACATGATAACAACTGCATTAGCAGTATGGATACTGCCTCAACCTAAGACAAACATTTGGGTGACCTTGGCAAACAAAACAGGACAAGATATGCCATGTTTGTCGACTGCTGCTCCAGAGAATCCTTTTACAACCTGTTTGGTGGGTCAACCCATAGAAGCAGATCAGTGGCCCATCCCACAAGCTCAGCAAAGTGTGATATCCTTTGATTACACTATGGTTGATAACTGGGATGGTTGGGCCTCATACCTGCCGACTAGCAAACTAGAACCACAAGAATTAGATCTGTTAGGTGCTATAAAAATGGATTATTATTTATATTTCAATTATACGGGGAAAAAAAATCAATCAATGAGTCAATGGCTAAATGCAACAATAGGAGCTTTCAGAAATGCTAGCTTATGGTGTAATTATACTAGTAGAAATGTATCAAGATCAACAATCACCCACTCAAATTACCTCCAGGATTGTTTTTGATTTGTGGAGACTATGCATGGCCTGGAATTCCATCATATGCAAAAGAAGGGCCCTGTAGCATAGGTAGAGTAAGCCTATTAACACCTAATACATCCATGATCATTACTCACAAATTGAGGAAGGTAAAACACCAAAAAAGAGCCATGCATGTCTTTACTTCTGATTGTAAGGATGATACAGAATTTTGGAGTACTAGTGAAATTATAGAAGCATCTGTGTTAGCATCTGGAGTTGCTGCAGCTCAGGCACTGGCTACTTTAAATAAACTTGGCTGTTGTTTAGCAAAACAAACCAATGCAACCTCTCTGGCTTTGAGTGGACTATTGTTAGATGTTGATTCAATTAGACACATGACACTTCAAAACAGAGCAGCCACAGATTTTTTTATTGCTTCCTCAAGGTCATGGTTGTCAAGATTTTGACAGACTCTGTTGCATGAACTTGTCTGACCATTCAGAATCTATTCACAGGAGTATTGATGTTTTACGTGATCAAGTACAGAAACTATGACAAAGTGATGGATTTAATATCTTTAAGGGTCTTTTTACAGGAATGTCGAGATGGCTACGTGGACTGTTGCAAAAGGGATTAGGATGTTTAGTTATTTTTGTTTGCATTTTGATTTGTGTACCATGTTTGTTATGATGTGTACAAAGTTTGATAGATCAAGCTTTGAAACAAGCTTTTTTTATAAATACAGAAAAGGGAGATGTGGATATCCCTGAAACAAGTTTGGCTGCCTTGGCAAGTGAAGAACGACCCTGGGAAAGAGACACAATTATGCTTGTTGGAAGGAAACCATGGGAGCAAGAGATAAAACAGTAGAACACAGGATAAGGTGCCGGAACATCGTAGTTTTTTGTACCCAGGTGTCTGTTAGCAGTTAATCACTGACCTTTTAGATAAAGAAGTTGCAATTCATGTGTAAGCTATTTTTTTATAACAACAGAGAAGTATTGAAGCTTAACTATAGGCTGCTGTGTCAGCCATCTAGAGAGTATAAAAGCTTGCTTAGCTTTTAATAAAGCTGTCTTCAATTCACCACAATCGGAGTCCATGCCTCTTATTACACCACACTTTCTCTCTTGATAACTCTCTTTCATATGTAAACAGTGAATACAATTTTAGCAATGACATCCCCAACCCTTTTGGCTTAGACAGATCCATTCTCCTGCTGACAACTTTGCAGTGCTGAAATATATAGACATTTGATAATAATTTATTTGTAGAGAGCAATGACACAGTGCAACAGAGAAGTGCCAGATCTCTCGTGAGTTAACATACCTCACATAATACGCAACACTACGCTTGGCCAGATGGAGCACTGACAAAGCAAATTTCTGAAGATACAAATTTAAATTACTTTTTTCTGGAGAGGGAAGATTAGCTCTTAGTTTATATTATCAGTTGCCTCAAGTGTCTCTTCTGAAATTCATTCTTTTATAGCATGCTATTGCTTCAGGCACAACAGTTGTGTCTAACAAATTATCATAATTCCCTGAACCCATTATTTATCAAAAATCTCCTCCATCTTAGCACTGAGGCTTAAGCCTCTAGTGTCAAACTGACGTAGTCCAGTAGCCATGCCAGACATCACCGATAACCCATTTTGCACCAGCTATGTTTTTCCCTGTTAGCCTGTCTGGGCAGCGGAGATGCACTCTTCATAAAATTCCAAAAAAGTCTACTTGGGAGTTAAACATGTAGCACCACAGCTGGTTATTACCATAATTGTCTGCATGACCTGATGCTCACTCACACTCTGCTAACTGTCCTCACCAGAAGCCTTTGGTCTTTCTACAGACAATCTATAGTAAGATCTGTTCTCTCCATTACATTATTCCTCTTGAGCACCAGAAGCCACTTACTCCTCTCAAGAAGCATAGATTTTTATTTTAAATTTCCACACTTGACTCTGTCCAGCCTCTTTCTATACAAATCCTGGGTAGTATATAACACACAACCCACAGTGCAGTGTAGGTGAGACTGCTGGATTGGAAATGCTCCTCTTCAGCACAGGATGAGACATGGAACTTTCTCACAATGGGGGCTGGAGGACACAGACTGTGATGGTCTGACAAATTATAGTCAATGTCTCAAACACTTGTTAAAGAACTTTGGTGGGGAAAACGGCCTCTGTAAAAACACTGGAGTTTTGTGAACAGGACAATGTGGCTGGAGGAGAGGGCCCCACGGAGGGTGGGACCGAGCTTCTCCAAAGCCACAATTCCTTATCTTAAGTGACCAGGAGAAGGAGCACAGCATATGCGCCTGGAGAAGAAGGCCCCACAGAGGATGGAACTGTGCTTCTATCTTAAACATTCATGCCAGCAGGGAAAAAGAGGCAACTCCACAAGGAACCCCCCACAAAGCTCACCGACTGATTCCAGAGGACCCCGGGAACGGGAACTGCACATTTCAAGACCATCAACTAACACACTATAAAAGAAGGGAGAACGAGTTCTCAGTGTGTGCCCTCCGGAACTGGATCTCTACACTGGCTGGACCAATGCCGGACCCAGGATTGGTGAAACCCTTCTCTTCTCTCTTTCTTTCTTTCTCTCTTTCTCTCTCTCCCTCTTTTCCTTCTCTCTTTTCCACAGTCCCTACACCTCATCCTTTTAAACATAAACCGTTGACCAAGTCTGAGACTAGGAGTGGATCTAGCCGCCCCTGGGCTCCTCTTTGAGAAGAAGTCCAGAAAGCAAGGGAGTCTGCTCTGAAACTCGTGACTCAATGGGAGGGCTCTCCTTCTGATACAGTTCCATGTTCCTTTTTCCATTTCTTTTTCTACACCTCCCTTCTCTTTTCAAACAGCAGCTTAATGACATGTTGCAAGGTTCTTATTGATAAGTTCACTTGTACTTGGGCAAGGTTAGCTAGGCTGAATAAATGTTGATTGTTGTTTGAACTCCCCTGATGTCGTTTCACCTTAATTCTTACAAAGGAAATCCACAAACCTGAGTTGCTCCAACTTTGGAATGCGACACAGACGAGCAGCCTGTATGAACTAGTTCCCAGAATGGCTCAAATTAATACAGTGCTAATGAGGTAGCATCCCTGGGATACATTCCTGTCGCAGTAGAGACGGACACGACAAGTAATAGATCATGCAAAATGGCTACTTTATTGTTCTAACACAGCTTTTTATACCCTTCTTTAGAGTATGTGTTAGTATATGATTGGTTTGGTTAGTAACTAACAATTCATGATTGGTGAGTTCGTTAGGACGGTTCTTCTTATCACTACCTTGTTTTTGTACTGGTCTTCTCGGATCTTTCCAGACTCTTCAAGGATATACTACAAGCTGCTCGCGGTCGCGCTGTTCTTGAACTGTCAGGAATTCCGTAGACTCGTTGCATCCCCCGACAATTCCCTTTTTGTATTTGTGCTAAAAATATTGTCCCGGCTGCCCTCTGCAGGGCCCTTTGCAGAAGGCTGAAAAGACAGGGCAACATCAGGAGCATAGTTATCACAACCAAGATCACTACCCCCACAGCCTTGAGCAGAGATATCAACCATCCAGACAATCCCCAACCCTCAAACATCTTCGTCAGCCAATCTAATTCATCACTTTCTGTCAGCTTCTTGACTCCCTTCTTTAATTGTTGAATACTACTGAAAATGGATTCTGAGTGATCGGATAGATTCATACAACACATCCCTTCAAACTCATCACAACCATGTCCTTGTGCTAAAAGCAAGAAATCAATTACAGCTCTATTTTGTAGCGTAGCATGTCTGACACTATCAAAGTCTAGCAGTAAATCAGATAATACTACACCAGTCTGTATTCAGGGACCCCAGAGTCTGTGATTCCTGGGGTGGCAATGAGGGTGAATGCCCGATCTGTGGAAACCAGGCATTCCCCTCCATTGAGTCCATGACCTGCTGCACAGGGGTCTCCATCAATAAGTTCTTAAACTTTGTTGATGTCAGTGGGACCCCCTATTAAACCTATGAAAAAGGGATTGCTTGTTCTTTGGTTTGCGGCGGTATCCATGAGTACGTCCATCCGAGGACTGTGAGGTAGATGAACCATCTGTATATTCTTGTGCTGTCTTTCTCCGCGAACTCAGCCCAGCAATCGGTAGGTGCCAGCTTTGCATGGGCGTCCCCACGGAGGCAACGATGGCCTTGCCGTACACCAGCCCGACGCTCTTCGGAAAATCCCGGTATTTATACATTTGCAGAGGAACGGATTTCAGCACACGTGGCCAGCGGGTGCGAAAATCCGCCTCAGTTGCAACCTATGACACATGGGCTCGCTGGCCAGGCGCGCTGCACGAGTCATAGCCATCCTGTCTATTGGTTCATGGGCTTTGTGATGCGGTTGCAATGCACAGAAAATCTTGACCTGTTATATTGGCCAAGGTGACCTACACTTAGTTTTTGGTTGAGGTGGTATTTATATTGCCGCACCCTCTGGGATGTTCCAGATGATGACGGTCGCACAAATCAAGCGGGAGTCCATTGTGGGCCTGTATCTGTGGAAACACAAGCATAACCTTGCCCCCAGGTTAATAGCTCACATGGTCCATTCCACTGACCAGTTAACTAAATCTTTAACATGTACTTTGATACCCTTTTGTAAATTCTGTGTTGAAAAGAGAGAAGTGTTGAGAAAGAGGAAGTAGGGAAGAATTATCCCCATAACGGAGAGAGTTAAGAACATAAACTGCTTTATCTAAACATGCCTGTGATGGCTCCCCAATCATTCCCCCTTTTTGTTTTTTGAAGCAGCCGCTTCAACGTGCCATGTGCACGCAGGTCTACTACTTGTGGAGAACCATTTTGATATACTACTTTGCTGTTCCAGTTGTTGTTTTCATACCATACTACTGCTGCTTTACCTGTTTTTCCAGAACCATCTGTAAAGACAGTGGGCCTTTCACAGGTTCTGGCTGGCTTAAATATTTCTGACCAAATGGTATTTCTTGAGCAAATTTCAGTAGCGAGATCTGCCGTTGAAAACCCGCCATGGCCGCTGGCAGCTCGTAATTGTTTGCCAGACACCATTCAAAATACCAATTTTGAACAGGTAAAACAATCGTAGCTGGATCACGTCCTATTAGTTCTACACATCGTTTTCTGGTTTTTATGATTACATCAGCAATAAGTTCAAACAAGCCAGAAGCAGTTTTTCGTGGCCGGAATGACAAAAACATCCATTCTAAAATATGTAATGGGTCATCCCACTCAGAATTCCACTGCACCAAGGCACGAAATGGCACAGTTTTGTCAATTAGTACAAAGAATTGTACCAATTGAGACAGATCTATTCGAGAAACAAATTTCTTGTATATACATTGTTCCACCCTGTGAATTGCATTTAACGCTTCCTTATTTAATATTCTGGGTTCTGTTGGATCATTGGAATGTTTTAATAAGTCCAATAAAGGTTGTAACTGTGAATTGGTCAGTCCAAGATAGGGCCTGATCCCGTTCAAGGATCCCATTAATTTCTGTACATCGAGTGTCTTAACCGCAAGGTTAAGTTTCACAGGTTGGTGCACAACCTGCTTGCTTGTAATTGTCATTCCCAAATATTTCCAGGGTGCTATTTTTTGCACTTTTTCAGGGGCAATAACTAACCCATATTGTTGTAGTGAATTCGTGGCCAAATTTTTCATGTCATTCAACTGCTCCTTGTTGTCTGATGCTAACAGAATATCATCCATATAGTGATAACAATAACTAGTAGGGAATTTTTCCCTTACAGGTGACAGAGCTTGTGCTACAAACCATTGACAAATGGTTGGTGAATTTTTCATGCCCTGCGGCAGAACTCTTCATTGATATCTTTTTGCTGGTTCTGCATGATTGATAGAAGGCACAGAAAATGCAAATTTTTCTTTATCATGGGGAGCTAATGGAATTGTAAAAAAACAATCCTTAAGGTCCATGACAATGATTTCCCAATCTTGAGGGATCATGGCAGGTGAAGGCATGCCTGGTTGCAGAGCCCCCATCGTGGCCATGACAGCATTGACTTGCCGCAGGTCATGCAAAAATCGCCATTTACCTGATTTCTTTTCTATCACAAACACTGGAGTATTCCACGGACTGTGAGATGGTTCAATGTGTCCGGCAGCTAGTTGTTCTGCTACCAATTCTTGCAGGGCCTTTAATTTTTCAATTGGCAGGGGCCACTGATCCACCCACACAGGGTTATTTGTTAACCAGGTTAAAACAAGCGTGGGTTGTCTAACACCCTGCAGCACAGTGGCCCTCGTTAAAAATCCGTGGTAATTCTCACCCCCCACTGCGACACGCAATCCCTCCCCCATAAATTGAGGGGAGCTGCCATCACATATGGTTTAATAACTGCTTGTTGTCCCTCAGGATTGGTAATCAGAACTGGTGTGTCTGCCGTCTTTGCTCACGCAGAGCCTCCCAGCCCCACTACTCCCATACCAGCCTCCTCTGTGGGCCAGGTGGACAGCCGCAGCTAATCGGCAATAATAGTCACATAGGCTCCGGTGTCCAGGAGCCCTGCAAGCCTTACTGTAGTCGGAGATCTTCTGTGATTCGACAGCGTGCATGTCATATGTGGTCGGGATGATGAGACAGTCTGAGACGAGCAGAACTGAGGGGGTCCCGTAGAGCCGAAGCCTCCATCGCATCGCAGTCGCTGTTCTGCTTTTGAAATAGAACTCAAAAAAGGAACAAATTGAGCAATACGAGTACCTTTAGGGATTGTTACTGGTGGGTAGGGGGTCGAAACCATCGCGCAAATTTGACCTGTAAAATCAGCATCAATAACTCCCACACATACAATTATTCCATTTAACGTGCTACTTGATCTTCCCAATAGCAATGCACTCAGTCCTCATCCGATAGGACCCCTTGCATTAAAAGGGACCTTAACGATGTTGTTCGTGACTAGAGTTACTGTGTTGGCGGTGGATACATCCAGCCCTGTTGAGCCAGCTGTTGCGGCTGACAATTGTTCGCAGAGGGGAGGTGGCCGGCTGTCGGGAGGGGACTTGTTGTCCTTGCGCGCACTCTCACCCTCGTTTTGTTGTTTCCCTGTAGCGGCTGCCCATTAGCATGAAATTTGGAATGACATTGTTTTGCAAAATGTCCTGATTTTCTGCATTTCTTGCAAATAATCTCCGGTGAGTGGTGCACCGGTTGTTTACCTGATGATGTTTTGTGTGGAGAAGTTACATTGATGTGCCCTTCACTGCCACACCCACAGCACTTTCCAGAATTTCTCATAGCCTTGGCTATGGTGGTCACCATGTGTTCCAGTGTCCCAACTTTAGAACATGCAGCTACCATGTCGGGGACAGGAGGATCTCCTGGTAAAGCCTGTATGATCTTTTGACAGTCCTCATTAGCATTATCTCTTGCCAACTGTTTGCATAGCATTTGCCTTAAGACCTCATCCTCTACCTGTTTTTCCAGGGCGGCAGATATTTTTTCTGCAAACTGTAAAAAGGGTTCTCTGGGGCCTTGGCGGATAGTGGCATATTTTTGCTTTGGAGCTGCCATGTCCATGGTTCGCTTTAATGCCATAAGCCCTATATTTTGTGCCTGTTCAAGAACAATCGGAGGCCATGTAGCCTGCAGCTGAGGGTTACTATACGGCCCTTCACCAAGCAAAGCATCCTCTCCAAGGCCTAATCTTGGGTCACCCTGTAGCAGTTGTAAATTATGCTGTGCTGCTGTGCGTGCCATCTGCCTCCAAGTAGATTGAAATACTTGCAATTGTATGGGCTGAAACAGCACTTGTGCCAGATGCATAATGTCATATGGACACAGCAGATCTGTGCTGATTATACGAATAAGTTGCATCACCTCAGGAGAGTTGATTCCAAATTTTCGTACTTTATTCTGCAAATCCTGCACTACTCTCCAGCCGATTGGATTGTGCTCATCGTGCCGGTTTGTGCCTGCAGCAGCTTTGAAAACAGGAAACGTAACAGGAGCCTCTGCTGCTTTATCTAGAGGCTTTAGAAATGCTGATGTTAGAGAGCACGGGCTGAGGCGTTCTACTAGATCCCAGTTGCCAGAGTTGGCAGCATATCTTCTAACTCCCTCCCAGAATTGATCAGGGGATCTCGGGACTACAGTTACTGTGGGTGGAGGGAGAGTGCATGGCAGGGGTTCTTTCGGTATGGTTTTATCTGTGAGCTGCAGAGATCGCATAGCGTCAATTAGAGATTTTTCTGCCTCAGTTTCATTTTGGCTCTCACTTTCCGTTCGGCCCTCACATTCAGTTTGACTCTCACTGTCCTTTCGGCCCTCAGTTTCAGTACAGCCCACACTTTCCGGCTCGGTGTTAATCGCCACGATTTTCTCCTCAGGGGGGGCTGATGGAGTCACCCCTTCCACTGCCGCACCAGTAGGTGAGGAGGGCCCCTCATCACCCTGTAAAGTAATTAATGGCGTAGGAGGAGGAGGTGGATAAGGGTATGATCTGATTTTGCCCGTGAGGGGTTTTCTGCCCGCAGCTGCTGAGATTGCAGCATTGGCTGCAGCTGTTACTTGAGCAGAAACTTTTTCATTGCTAATATTTTCTGAGTCCTCACCTTTCTTTTGCTGATCTTTCGCATCACATTCTGCTTTCCATTCCTTCAGGGTCTCACGTAATAGACGCCATACGATCGCCAACTTACACAGCTCTTTCTGTCCTTTAGAGATCTCACCAAACATTTTCCATCCCACTGCTTGCCATGCACCCACACTGAATGCAGTAACTGTTGTGGCTTGAAAGCCTTGCGTCTTACACCATACGAAAATCCTTTTCAGGCTTTGTTCTGGGGTTTTAACCCCTTTTCTTTTTAATAGGGCTTTCCAGGTAGACAAAATCGTCTCCTTTTCTTTTGTTAATTCCTGCCCCATTCTAACAGTTTTGTCCCCGGTGGCTCACCTTATTAGGTGTCTAGGCTCAGGTCCGGACCAGGCAGATTCCACTGCTCTCAGCTTCACCGGGGTCCGTCTCCGCAGCTTGTCTCGCTGCTGGTATACTCTTTCGCAGCTCTCGTCGCCGCCGGTATACTTCTTGCTAGTGCTGGATTTATCGCCTTTAAATGATCTGTTCGCTCAGACGCATCGGGGTCACCATTTGTCGCAGCAGAGACGGACACGACAAGTAATAGATCATGCAAAATGGCTACTTTATTGTTCTAACACAGCTTTTTATACCCTTCTTTAGAGTATGTGTTAGTATATGATTGGTTTGGTTAGTAACTAACAATTCATGATTGGTGAGTTCGTTAGGACGGTTCTTCTTATCACTACCTTGTTTTTGTACTGGTCTTCTCGGATCTTTCCAGACTCTTCAAGGATATACTACAAGCTGCTCGCGGTCGCGCTGTTCTTGAACTGTCAGGAATTCCGTAGACTCGTTGCATCCCCCGACACATTCCCAATAATGTTCATGACAAATATGGGTAGATGAAATACAGTTATAATACAACTATCAATTTACAGCAGTACAGTTTTGCAGACTGGACACTGACCCTTAGGCTATATTTACCTGGAAGAATGAACAACGATAGACTATGCCCTGAGCATTTTTTCTCTTAGTGAGAGTTTTAACCCACAGCTTTCCACAATTTACCCGTATCAATAGATTCCATTGTCATAGCTTTAAATTTCAGAGTAACTGGAAGAAGTTATTAAAATGTTTAATACTCTGAAACAATGGGATTGTTAATTCAACTGCTCTGTTGGAGGTCACAGTTACTTACAATTTCTGTATATATTAAGACAATCACCTACTTCAACCTTCCAATTTTATTAACACTTAATGATTAATGACATATTTTACAGGAATGAGCAACTATTTAAAATTAAAGTTGCCGGTGTATCACAGTTTCTCACTTAGAGCTCCAATTTTCTGATCTGGGAACAAAACCACATGAATTAAGCAAGCAATCACCCAGCATTGACAGTGAAGAGTCAATCAGAAGAACCTATTCCCCCCCCCCCCGCCAAAATCTTCAATAAAACCTTGTAAAATTCTTATAGATATAAATATATGTGTTTGTGCATTCGTGTATAGGTAGATGCCAGTATTTATTTATGAAATAGGAAAGGAAAAAGTTACAAAAATTTTATCAGATTGTTCAAATCTTTTAATCTATTGTCATGGTTTAACCCCAGCCAACAACTATGCACCATGCAGCCACTCACTTACTGCCACCCCCCCACCCCCACCCCCCAGTGGGATGGGGGAGAAAATCGGGAAAAGAAGTAAAACTCGTGGGTTGAGATAAGAATGGTTTAATAGGACAGAAAAGAAGAAACTAATAATGATAATGATAACACTAATAAAATGACAACAACAATAATAAAAGGATTCTAATATACAAGTGATGCACAGTGCAATTGCTCACCACCAGCTGATCGACACACAGCTAGTCCCCGAGCAGCGATCACCTGCCCCCACTCCCCCCAGTTTATACACTAGATGTGGCGTCACATGGTATGGAATACCCCATTGGCCACTTTGGGTCAGTTGCCCTGGCTCTGTCCTGTGACAACTTCTTGTGCCCCTCCAGCTTTCTCACTGGCTGGGCATTAGAAGTTGAAAAATCCTTGACTTTAGACTAAACACTACTTAGCAACAACTGAAAACATCAGTGTGTTATCAACATTCTTCTCATACTGAACTCAAAACATAGCACCGTACCAGCTACTAGGAAGACAATTAACTCTATCCCAGCTGAAACCAGGACATCTATTTAGTATCTGTATAATTGATTTGCTCTAGTATTAATTCCATCCTTAATTTGTCCACATACCTGATGCTTTATTCTATTCATCTTCTTGTTGAGTCCCTGAAAGATTTTTATGTATAATTGTTGATTCATGAAATAAAGGTTTTACTTCCAACTTCACAGAATTTTTGCAATTGATCTAAAGCCCGTCCCCCAATCTCAAACTTCTTTTTAAAGAAAAATCATTGCTTCTTTTAGAAGTCTGAAGTGTCCAGTACACAAAGTTTTTCAGAGTTTTTTTCTAAAGATATAGCCATGAAGGGGAACAAGGCTTCTGGCAAACAGGTCATTGACACGGTGCTCCCTACAGCAATGTTGTGACAAACTTTCTTCTTCCTCCATCTTCTCACTCTCAAAAGTTTTAAAAATTTTCAGAAGTTTGAAAAGTATCCCCAAAAACTACCTACAAATCAATACATCAAAATCTTGAACTACATTAAATACTTTCTTTATTTCTTATGCACAGTGACAACTGCAGAGAAGTCCTACTCATGGAAATGCAGTTACATTGCTAACCAGCTCAGATCCAGCCACAGGAGCAGCATATGCTTGCTCATCGAAACCACATATTTCTCTTAGTCAGCAGACAGGTATTCTCCTGGCTAAAACTGGTACTAGCCTTTCTGAGTCATCTCAATGCTCTTTGCATGCTGTTACCCATGCCTAGACCATAGTATCAGAAAGATGCTGGCATGTAACGATACTGATCTGTCCATTACAAGGCTGAATCTCACAGAATACGAAAGTGGCAACTGTTTCCCTTTGTTTTCACTTTGGGAAAGATAAGACAATTTGGTATCAATGTCTTCAAAAAGAAAGCCAATGCTTTGGCTTTGTTTTCGTTATTTTCAAATTTCAGTTCAAGTTGCTAAAACAGTAGAAAGTAACACCTTATTACCATGACAAGGCATAGCACCTCTTACAAAAATGTGTTTCTCTTCACTATCATTATGTTTTCAGCTCTTTCTTGAAGTTCAGTAGACATTATAAGAGCTTTGTATTTATTATTGCTGACTACAGTTAGAGAATACTATATTTGTGATAATACTGCCTGCAGTTTGAGTTACCGTACTTGCAAGAAAGGCTGCAGCCTTTAGCGTTTAATCCAGTTCCTGTGTGCGGTACTTTACACTTCTGTATTATGCAAGGGAAATATCTGCTAAGAGCTTTGTTTATGCAATAACTGCTCATGCACATTAAAAAATAAGGCTCTTTAAAACAACTCAACAAAAGAAAATTTTGCACATCTACTGCTTAATCAGTACATCATCATCAGAGAATGCTGATGCTGTAAACAAACCATTTGCAATTTTAGTAAGTGACAAGTGCCTTTGATTACATGTTCTAAGAAACAGGTTTTTTTGTCCATTTTACTTCTAAGTATTTGCTTAAATGATTTAAGGGAGGACTTCTCTTCAAACCTTTTTACAAGACTGAAATTACATGCCAGGTTTTTGTAGATTAATAAAGGTGAAGTATAACTTTATGAAAAATAAGATTTATTGTGTGCATGACAACTGTCTTTAAACAGCTTCTCTCCGACCTTTTAGTATTCTAATATATCACCCATAAAAACCACCTTATTGTACAAAGGAATATAACCATTAATGTTCACGGAAATTATGCAGTGCAGGTTTAATATTTTATATCTTAGGAATTTTACAATTTGATCATAAATGGAATCTGGAGCATACAGAGTATTCTGAAAGTCAAGATTGCTTTGTGGTTTCTTTAAATATTTTCACCCAAGTACTCCATTTAAAATAGATTAAGCTGTAAACCTACACAGAATAGCGCAGGTTTGAATATCAGCAAATAAAAGTTGACTATGTTCTATAAAACAACAATTGAACTCCTTGCTGCTGGATATCTTCTTATTCAATAACTTTATGATAAATCAGCCCCTGCTACATGTGCTTGGCAGAAGGCATTACTTTGCTTTAACAGCTATCCTTTTGAGTCATAACAACTTTTGATCGCAATTATTTCAGCAACAAACTATAATAGTGCAAACAGACTATATAGGTAAAATCTCTTCCGGAACAAACCAGTGGGAAAAGTAGATGTCTTGTGGGGGTGATATTTAATTAGCATTCATCTATGCTAATAAACCACTCAAACTAAGCTATCCATCGAAAGGAAAATAACCCCTCAACCTTAACAGGACTTAAAGGTTTAGCTTTAAATAGAGACTTACTACTGAAAGTTTTAGCAACTACAAATGCAGTGCTGCAAATATATCCTGGAATGCCAATATAATTCACAGGTTTAAGTACAACAGTTTATTTAATCCACTACTGAATAAGGAAGGGATAATACAAATTTTTAAAAATTAGTTCTTAGAGTAACAACTTATGATTAAAATCTGCCTGTGCACTGGTTTATATCTACAAACTAGGGCAACTGTAATTACCTAGATAGTAGGTAAGCACAGCATTATTTACTGGTGCACTTAAAAAGGAATGGCTGGAACTACTTTTGTGTCAAATACATTTTTATCATCTACACATAAACTAGAGCAGTTTGCCATATTTAAAGTACAATGGAATCCAAGAAGTCCACATGTTTCTCTAAGAGAGGGGTAACCAAAATGTTCAAGCCGAGGTCAGCACCAAAGTTTTACCTCACTTCAGCATCAGGTCCGTAAGAAAGACCTATGATGAGAACAACCTTCTGTTGATATCAACAGATCATACAAGCACAGCTGTATGTCAGATGCATGCCACTGGTAAAATTTTAGGGTGAAGGTGGGGGAACAGGTCTTTTACTTTCTACAGTCCATATTCCCAAATCCATGGAATTACATTTATTTCATGATTGTAACTGCACTATACTTTATTAGCCACTTCCTTACTTTACATTACTGGATGTAAGCCATAAAGAGTTAGCAAAGCTTTTACAGTTAGAAACCCCAAGCGTTCACCAAGTAAAAAGTTCTTATCGCTAAAGGAAACCATCATGAGAGATGCGCATACCTTTTTAGCCTTCTTTTCACGCTACAGCTGTATCTAGCCAGGCTGGTACTCCAGACTACTTCTACAGTCAAGGAATAGACACAACTTTTTCTACAGGACAGTTCATCAGTCCCTCTATTTTAAAAAGTGAGGAATGTCCAGACACACTGGGTTGTGTTGACTGCCTAGATGACTCAGGATACCTAGGCCTAAAGGAACACTTCTATCCCTTTAATGCAACGCCACACTGAACCCATGCAAAAGCAGCACACTAAATCTACACCAAATCCACTTGTGAAATTAAATTCTGCATTCCCGAGGGCTTTGACTGTAAAATGTTAGAAGTAAATTGAGCTAAAGAAATTTCTAAAAAGAACCAGTCAGAAGCATATTAAAACATTGCAGAATAATTTACAGGCAGCAGTTGTAATGATGTGATATATCATTTTTTTCATTAGCTTTTCAGAGTTAATTTCAACAAATGAATTCATGTTTAAAGCTCACTGTACCGTACGAGATTGAGCCCTACATCTATGAAGAATATTTGACAACAGTAAAAGAGTTTCCGGGTTTAGTTGACATTTTATGGCTTAAGGTGAAAGAATTAAACAAATGGGAGTTATGCTTGTTTGACATTCCAGATACCCTTCAGTTTATATGCCAAAGCTGTCCTTATTTTTCAGCAATAAAACTGTGCTGCTTTAAAGCCTACTATCAGAACTACATAGCTCTGAGTGACTTACAGCTTTTAATACCCACAGTTTTTAATTGTGGATAGCCATGTTCTTGCTTATTTACTCTGATTTTAAATTAGAAAATAGTAATGGAAATATTTTCATCAGAATACAGACTTCATTGAGTATTTTGCTGAAACTGAAGTGACAGACAATTCCAAATGTGATACAAAAATAAGAAACATGGAGAGTTTAACTTCTGAAGTAGCACAATCTCCACAGCACATTTCTCTGAACCTTTTGCCTGACAAGGCAAGTACTTCCCACAGAATATTAGAACTCACAGGAGCTTTTAATAAACTGGAGTTCAACTCAAAAGCATAAGTAGATTTTACCTTTAAGTTTCCAATAGATCTAAACTAAAACCTTCCAAACTGGCAGACTACAGGCTGGTAAGATACACGAATAGAGGACAGCATGTTTAAACTAATGCATTGAATTTGAGAATGTCTAGATTGAGCCCTTGAATCTGACGCACTTCACTTGTGTTACACAGTATGTAAACACACGTGTTAAACTGAGGTCCATTTAATTTCTCAAGAGGCCCATTTTCCAAGCATAACAGGAATAATAGTTCTTCTTCTATTTGCCTGTCTCATGGACTAAGATTATACAATACTCAGAACAAAAGAGATCTTTGAGAATTTTTTAGTAAAACGGATACTCTAATCTCTAGTCTTTTAATATTAACTACAATTCAAATAATACACTGCAAAAATCCTAAGAACTCCAAATCTGTAGAAGGCAAATACTAAGACAGCTTCCTGATGCCTTAAAGCACTTTTCCTAAGTTTCCCTGAACTGAAAAGTCTAACCGTATTTGAAGAATGTTCATAGTACAGAGATTTCAAATACACACGGATGCATCTGATCCAAATTCACCCAAACTCAAACTCATTATAATCTTAAAGCTTAAAGGAAATTATAACTCTTATTATTATTACTATTTAAATTACAACCAAGAAGACTGCATGATAATCTTGATCCTGATGACATCAATGGGAAAGATCACATTATCAATGGAGAACAACAAACACATAAGGTTGTCTGCATTAAGATTCTCTATATTCAAGACAGCACAACAGACCTGTACTACACCGAACTTTTCCTTTAGACATAACAATCCCTCAGACCTGCAGTGTTAGAATCAGTTGATCAAGACGACAGTTAAATTTTTATCCTTTCCTCTTATCTTTCCAGCTCATGCGAGCTTCAGTCATAACTAAATGCGTTTTTGAGCGCATAGTTTAATTTAAGAAATGAACTGTAGGAACTGAAAGCAATAGCTTTCAAAACAGAACCAAATCTGTTTTTCATTTGTTTTGAAAAATTTTAACACCTAGTCTAGAGAAAATAAGGGGCATTCTGCTAATTTAGTGTGTAATGGACCCTGAGCTATCCATTTAAAAAACTTGGAAGAAACAGTGTGGTCAAACAGCTTACCTAAAGTGACAGGGGGTTCTTTTATTTGTTTTTCTGTGAGGGTTTTTTGTTTGGTTGGGTTTTTGTTTGTTTGTTTGTTTGTTTGTTTTTTAAAGGAGACATACTTTTGGTGGCAAGAGACTTCTCAGTTAAACTGCAGTTGCCTACTCTAAATTTACTGAGCTTGATGACAGCAAACACAAAGTCCATGCTACCCCTGGCACCATCAATCAAAATGCTAGGTAGTAAAACATTGCATCTTAAGCTTCTTGATTGAGAATTCCTTGTGTGCTTTCTTACTGAGATGTGCAATGCATGCTGATGCACCCGTGCATGAGGTGTGACAAGCCGATGATTTATTTCCTCTGAGATCAACAAAATATTGAAAACTGCAACAAATGAGAGATCTAGTGGGACTAGGAAACATTTTATTAAAAAGGCAAAGGCCTGATTACCTTATCTTATGTAATTTATCACTCTCTTCTCTCAAGACTTATCATCTTTGCAAGACAATCTCAGAGGTCTAGAAAATTTCTGTAAATTGGCCCTCTAAAGCCAAGATGGTACTAGTACCACATGTAAGGCTATTCCAGAATCACAGGAAGTGAGAGCAAATGAAAAACTATCATGTTGAAAAGCTTCTTTTTCCTTAGAGGAAATAAACTATCAGAAATACTTTTTACTTGTATAACATCTTTATGCACAACTACATAAAGCAATATGAATGGTTTTTTTTTATATCTACCATATCAACCAGTAGATATACTTAATATTATGAAAACTGAAAAAGCATCAAAATGATCTGGTGGACATAAGAACAGTAGGAATGCAAGAACTCAAGATATTCCTTGAAGGTAATAATCTAGTGAGTATAGTTATGATTATTAGACATAAGGACTTACTTGAATGCCCTGGACAGAATTCCCCCCCCTTCCAGTAGAAAGCCACACAGATGTAAAAAGAGTGATACAAAAGGTACAATGCCCAGGCCCCAGAAATCTGGGTGGTTTTAATGTCTCTGCCAGAAGGCTGACTGTACTAAACTTGAAAACATGGCAACATTACTTCCCTGCCATGCAGATGTTTGTTTTCATAAGTAAAAGGCAGTTATTTGGGGGTTTTGACTGACCTTCCCTGAAACCCATGTTGCCCATGAATCTTTTAAAAATATATTTCTGTAACTTAAAAAAAATCATAAACGTTTTTGGTTTTCAAACTGTAACATGCAAAGGCATAAGAATTACCCATCTCTGTCTTAAATTATAAAAACATCAGGAGTGCTGTCTGCTATGAAAAAGCTTGAAATTATTACTGATACTACCAAAATAATTTCCTTTCATTGATGGAACAAAAGGGCCAGACCCGTAAAATACATTTTTCTCTCAAAAAAGTGCAGTATTTGAGCAAGGAGAATGACTAATATTGTATTGATGGGGGCACAGAATTATTCAAATAAAATGTACCAAATGTTTTTAAGCTATCAGCCTAAAAAATAAACCAAAGAAACAATCGTGTAATTTTTCAAAAGACAGTGCAGAATTAATTAGCATGAAAAAACTACAGGCAGGTTCTCCCATAATTACTTTACTCCGCAGATAACATTGATTTCTAGAAAGCAACTTCTGAAGTAATACATTTTTTTGGAAAAGTAACTGAACCTTCTTCTGAGAACATCATATTGCTATATGCTAAGTTAAACATACATTTTGAATTTGTAAGATATCAGAGACTACATTCATATATTTTCAGTGATCAAGCTACCAGAATTATTCTGTTTAACTTGAACTTTTATTTTGACCACATAGTTTTCATACTGCTCTTATTTTCCATCCTTCTATATTACTGGACTGTAACTTTATTGACCTGTTCACACCCATCAACTGTGCACAGTTACAGAATTTTAAGTGAGCAAGATAGATTACAGGTGTGCATCAGTGGTACAGGAGATGCTCAGAAGCCTTGGAGCACAAAAAAACATGCCTTTGTCTATGGTTTGAGAACTAGATAAAAGTAAACAGTTTATACAAGCTAGAAATGGGCTCCCACTGGAAAGCTCTGAGAAGCCTCATTGGAGACAGTTCAATAGCTGTAGCAAAAATTTACATCTACTCTTTTCAGAAATAAATAGATCACATATGAGTTCTGACTATTCATCTCTTATGAACTTACAGCCATGGACAGATTTCTTTTCTTTTCTTTTCTTTTCTTTTCAAGACATCTCTCCTTTACCAATCAACTTGTATTCTACAGTGTTTTAACATCACATCATATTTCTTAAAGCATTTCAATTTTGTTCTGCTTAAGTTCTGTTGATATAGAAACACAGATTCAAACATTCTAAGTTTCCACCCAATGTAAACACAGCTGTCTTGAAAACAGTTAAATAGGCACAGCTTATTAATACAAGTGAGAAGCAAGCACACTGTGCATCTGCACTGGTTGCCAAAAAAGTGTTAACATGTACATGGAATATTCCTGTAGTATTACACAGCTACTATGTTTTCAACTGTATTTTTTAACTGTTACTTTCCTATTTTTCTCCAAATTTTTCTGGGGAAACCATCAACTTTATTTTTCTAGCATGCTCTAAAGTTTCTAGTCCAGACAGCAAGACAAAGCCAGACACACAATTATTATTTAAAGAACATTCGTCCCAGACTATAACATTAAAAGACATTAGTAACCACACTTAAATATCTGAAACTAAGCATTTAGGAGCTAAAAAGGAGTGCAGAACACAAGAAGATAAGAAGATTGTTCCCTAACTTAGAGCAGAAAAGAAAAGTAATATTCAGAATGTAAGACTTTTTTCCCAGACACTGAACAATAAAGGATCATGTTAAAAAAAGAAAATCTTCAGTCTCTGCTGTGCTACCCGAAATCCTACAATGCAAGATAATGCAGTCCCAAGATTCTGCCTAACTCCTGTTAAAATCCATGGAAATCAGACACCTACTTAGCTTTTAGCACAGCTGTTAAAGTACAAAACATGTCTTGGGCTACGCAGCAGCTGGACAAAAAGTTCATAAACTGCACTCAGTTTTTTGTGGGGGAGTTCTGCATCCCTGCACCAACATAAGAAGTGACATATTAAAAGCTAATAGTGAAGACTAAGGTCAATAAAATATTCATTATAGTTTAAAAATACACATTTAGTCATAGAAAATCATTATACTACAATTCATTGTTTTTCATATTTCAAAAATAGTACTTACAAGTTTCGTCATTGAACACCCAGAAGCAACACAGCACTAATTGCAGGCCTCAGTAATGCTCATGGGAAGTAATTTAAGATTTTCCCAAAGACAAAAGGATAAGCATATGCATCGTGGTAACACTATCCAAAATTCCTGTAGAAAGGTTTCTACAATTTGTCAGAAAAAAATGAAAGATCATTTTCTGAAATTTCAATTACAGGAGTCAAACAATCATTCAGTTATCTGTTTTATATCTCCCAAATTTATTTTCTTTTAATCAACAGTAAAGCAGATCTTAATGTAGATATATTTACTTCCAGCTCTTATCCACATACAGTATATGAAATTAAAACATAGTACAAAGCATTTTTCTGCTGCTAAATACACAGGAAATAAATTAAGATACTTTTTAGTTTTGTGGATAGCTTTTACCATGACCTTTAGTGTTGGTTTCTAAAACTACCAGTGTAGTTTTACCAGAGTTAAGTTTTCCCACATTACTATCAATAGTATACAGTACTCTAGTTTTCCCCCATGGAATATATTCATTCGCATCTTTATACAACGCTAACGAACAAAAGATTTTTCTTGTTACTGACTTGATAAAAAAGTTCAACACCAACTATGCTCGATGAAACAATCAGACTTCTTAAGCTGTTATAATAGCAGCTATATCTCATCAATTTCAACTCAGAATTCCCAGTAGCTTAAGAGAAAGTCTGGCATTCTTACACAGACGCATAAAAGTCAAAGGTCAGAAATTATTAAATGTAACCCAGGTAATATTCTAGTCTTGTACATGAAGAAAAGCATATGTGTGATTCTGACATAGGAATCTTCCATGGAAGCCTTGCATTGTTTCACACATCTCTTCAACATCACTTTCTCTCAACAAACTTTGTTTTCTATTACATAAATATATTTTGTTCACCAACAGTTTGTTTATTCTAAATTATTTTTCTTGAAACCCTATTTAAGTTTGTGTATTTAAAAATGAGATGCAAGAATCTCAGAAGAAACAAAAAACTTTCCAAAACATGCTCAATTTTAAAAGGAAATCAGTTTCCATTCTTTTATCTCATTTTAGCTTCATGTGCATAAATGTAAGCCTGTGAGTTGCTTAAAAAAGAATCTTTTGAAGATGGAGTACAGTATGTTATACATGCTTACATGAATTATACCAGACAGGAACTACAGGAACACAGGCATATTATGCTCAGCATTAGAAGTATTTACTGTTGGAACATATGTAAAACAGTAAGTTATGCATGATGCCATTTGGTTCAGCTAATTTTCAGCGGAGCTCTTGCAAGTTACAGTAAAGTATTGGATGCTTAACTAAGTGCATTAACATTTTGGTTTAGATCAGGAATACACTTTTGAACCAAACATCTCTTATCACCTTTCACAGTGCCTTGGTTTGCATTGCAGAATAGTCTCAGAGGACAAAATTGCATCCCTTTCGAATTAAGGTAAACTGATATTGTACTTCAGAAACATCTGTATCTTCAACTGCTGTTGACAAGACCAGAGTAGAGCCAGTTTAAATCCCTTGAAACATGCATAAATACATAAACATGCAGATTTCAGGTCTTTAACCACAAACTATTTTTTGTAAGTTCACTCCTGTTGTACTACACTACTTGCTAATGTAGACACAGCCTTTACACACTGGCAGCAACCCTGGTATTCTCAGTGGAGCTGCTGCGAATGCCAGCACCCTGATGATAACAGACTGGGAAGACATTGAAGCAACAACTGTGTATATGGTGGCCAGCCCTGGTAAATTGAGGAGAATCTCTCTTTCTCTCCAACCCTACGAGCTCATGTCTTGGTGTTTTAGGGTGGTTTTGAGGATTCCTGAGAAAGCGAACACACACACACTGACTATAAGGAGAAAAAGCAAGCATTTATTAACTACAGATGTGCGTTATACTAAGGGTATCTTGTAAAGCAAATTAACGTCCCGACCCGAGGACTGTGAGGAAGATGGACCATCCGTACATTCTTGTGCTGTCTTGCGCCGTGAGCTCAGCCCAGCAATCGGTAGGTGCCAGCTTTACATGGGCATCCCCACGGAGGCAACAGTGGCCTCGCCATACACCAGCCCAATGCTCTTCAGAAAAATCCCGGTATTTATACATTTGCAGAGGAACAGGTTTCAGCACATGTGGACAGTGGGTGCCAAAACACGCCTTGATTATAACATAGGGAGCCTATGACACATGCGCTCGCTGGCCAGGTGCACTGCATGAGCCATAGCCACCCTGTCTATTGGTTCATCGGCTTTGTACATGCGGCATATTGTCATCATCCAGCAGTCACGTGCCAATCATGCACACAGCTGTGCTGTGCAACAGCCTGCTGCCCGTCCTTCCCTGCTATTGCTCAGCTCTCTTATCTCTGGTGGTCAGCATTCCAAGCAACAGGCAACAAACCATCCATTTTCTGTGCTGACTGTGTTTTCCTCAGCTATCTAACTCTCCCCCAGTGTTCATCCACGGACCAAAATCCCATCTTTTAACCCATCTGTATACAATTGGCTATGGATAAAGTGTCCCAACAGGTCCAGCAACTCAAAAAGTCATCTTCTCCCTACAGGTTTGTGTCTCAACTACCACAGGTGCCATATGGAGTCAGAGCAAAGGCAAAGGGAACCATGGATGCATGCCATGTGCCACCTTGTGGTTCTACCTGCACGACCACTGGGATGGCATAAGGAAGAGGGGTAGTACACCGACATGGGCTTCTAGGTTGGAGGTAGGTGAATTATGAGGAAAAGCAGTGGCCAAAAAGTATACATCCAGGAAGTTTACTCCCCCAGATGCAGCAGAACGTCTGAGGACACTTCCACTTCTGATCCTGGTGAAGGGACTTCTGGTTTGCAGTTACAGGAATCAGGTAATGAATTCTCTGACCAGCAATAGAGGGCCTCCACCTCCAGCCAAGCACAGGAAAGGAACAACTAGGTTTACTGGAGTGTATGGAACAGATTGCCTGGCACATCAGACCCATGGGAGCCGTAACACTTTGGTGGACAATGGTGCACAGTGTAACATAATGCCATCAGGGTACGTGGGGGCAGAACCCATCTGGATTTCTGGAGTGACAGTGGATTCCAACTGGTGTCTTGGTTGGAGACTGAAGTGACCCTAACAGGGAACAAGTGGCAGAAGCACCTTATTGTGGACCAGCCCAGATGCTCTGGGCATCCTTGGCGTAGGCTACCTCAGAAGAGGATACTTCAAGGACCCAAAAGTGTACCGGTGGTCCTTTGGTGTAACCACCATGGATACAGAGAATATTAAACAGCTGTTTACTTTGCCTGGCCTCTCAGATGATCCTTCTGTTGTGGGGCTGCTGTGTATCAAAGCACAGCAGGTGCCAACTGCTACCATGATGGTACACTGGCGGCAATACCACACCATACGAGACCCCCTGATTCCCATCCATAAGCTGATTCATTAACTGGAGAATGAATAAGTCATCAGCAAGACTTAATCACCCTTTAATAACCCCATACAGCCAGTGAAAAAGTCTGATAGAAGGCAGAGACTAACAGTAGACTATCATGGCCTGAACAAAAACACCCTACCACTGAGTGCTGCTGTCATGGGCACAAGGGAACTCCAATACAAACTGGAGTCAAAGGCAGGCAGGTGATATGCCACAACTGATGTGATCAATGCTTTTTTCTCTATTCCTTTAGCAGCAGATCGTAGGCCACAGTTTGCTTCCACATGGAGGGGTGTCCAATACCTGGAATTGGCTGCCCCACGGGTGGAAGCACAGCCCTGCCATTTGCCATGGACTGATACAGACTACACTGGAACAGGGTAAAGCCCCTCGACACTTGCAATATGTTGATGACATCATGATGTGGGACAACACAATAAAGGAAGTGTTTGAAAAGAATTATTTGGATTACTACTTTCCTTAAAAGCTGATTTTGCCCAAAACAAAGCAAGGTCAAAGGACCTGCACAACAGACCTACCTTTAGGAAATAAAATGACATATAGGTATTACCACATCATAATGGATGCGATTGTGATTAATACAGTAACAGCCATGTCCCCACCAGCTAACAGAAAGAAAACACAGGCACGGTGGATTTCTAGATAATGCATATCCTTGGTTACAGTCAGATTGGGAGTCCTCTCCATTGAGTGATACAAAGTATTTCAACCAGGACCCTGAGCAGCAACAATCCTTTAAAGAGAACAAACAAGAGGTAGCTCGTGCAGTAGCCCTTAGGCCAGTTGGACTGGACCAGATATTAGAAGTATGGTCTACACCACAGCCAGGAAACATTACTGCAACTAGACCCTCTGGCAGAGAGCACCTGGAGAGACTCAAGGTCAGCCTCTATTGGTTTTGGAGCCAGGGTACAGAGGATATGAGGTCCACTACACCCTAACGGAAGAAGAGATACTAATAGGACACAAAGTGGTTCAAGCTACTTCAGAAGTAGTTGGTACAGAAGCACTGCTCTTCTTGACACCACAAATGTCTGTGCTGTACTGGATGTTTAAATGTCCCTTCCACACATCATGCAGCTGACAGTACATGGAGTAAGTGGGTAGCATTGATCATGCAATGGACTCTGATGGGGAACCCCAACTACCCAGGAATCCTGGTAGACATTGTGAACTGTCCAGAAGGCAGAGACTTCAGAGCACTACCCAAGGAGATGACTCACATCAAAAAGGTCCTAGTGTATAATATTTTACCAGAAAGTCAGAAGCAATATGCTGTGTTTACCAAGGAGTCCCCTCACATTGTGGGAACCCACTGAAGTGGAAAGTTGCTGTATGGAGTCTCACACAAGTACAGAAACCAAAGGAAAAGACAAATCAATCAATCTGCAGAGGTGAAAACTATCCAGTTGCTTTTAGATATCACTGAATGAGAAATGTGGCCAGAGCTCTCCCTCTGCACAGACTCATGGATCCAACTGGCAACACAGTGGTAAACATGTCTGGGCCGCTATGTTGTAGCAGGACATTGCTGCCTGAGTAGAGAACCTTGTTTTAAAGGTCTGTTACACAGATGCTCACGTGCCCCAGAACCACTGAACATCAGAACAAGCAACAGGTGGACCAGGCTGCTAGAATTGAACTGGCTCAATGTGGACCTGGACTGGGAATGTAAGGGTGAGCTACTCATAGCTTGGTGGGCCCAAGAAAACATCAGGACATCTAGGAAGGGACACAACATACAGTCTCATGATCAACGGGTAGACTCGATATATGGTAGGATATCCATGAATGCAAAACATGTTGCCACAATCAAGCAAGCCAAACAGGCAACACCTCTCTCTGACACAGAGGACAGTGGCTGAGATACCAAAACAGAAAGATATCACACTACTATGAACATGCCAATGCAAATATCACGCGCTTGCTGGGGTGCAGGTAACTACAGGATGGTTAGAAACATACCCTGTAACCAATATCACCACCCAAAACAACTTGTACTTTGAAAAACAAGGTTTATGATGACATAACACCCAGAAATAACTGAATCAGGCAATGGGACTCATTTCTGAAGCCACTTCATAGACATCTAGGCCAAGAAACACAGCATTGACTGGGTATATACATCCCCTATCATGCACCAGCTGCCAGGAAGACTGAACAATGCAATGGACTGTTAAAGACTACACTGAGAGCAGTGGGTATTGTGATGCACATTCACTAGAAGCCACATGTCTGAATGTATTGGCTTTGTGTGACAAGGTTTTGGTAGTGGGGGGAGGGTTACAGGGGTGGCTTCTGTGAGAAGCTGCTGGAAGCTTCCCCTGTGTCCAACAGAGCCAATAGCAGATGGCTGTAAGACAGACCCGCCACTGGCCAAGACCGAGCCAATCAGCCATAGTGGTAGCACCTCTGTGATAACATATTTAAGAAGGAAAAAAAAAGTTGCAGAGACAGACAGAAATGGCAGCCGGAGAGAGGAGTGAGAACATGTAAGAGAAACAACCCTGCCGATACCCAGGTCGGTGAAGAAGGAGGGGGAGGAGATGCTCTAGGCGCCAGAGCGGAGATTCCCCTGCAGCCTGTGGTGAAGACCATGGTGAGGCAGGCTGTCCCCCTGCAGCCCATGGAGGTCCACGGTGGAGCAGATATCCACCTGCAGCCTGTGGAGGACCCCACGCCGGAGCAGGTGGGTTCCCAAAGGAGGCTGTGACCCTGTGGGAACCCCGCGCTGGAGCAGGTTCCTGGCAGGACCTGTGGATCTGTGGAGAGAGGACCCCATGGAGCAGGTTTTCTGGCAGGACTTGTGACCCCATGGGGGACCCACGCTGGAGCAGTGTGCTCCTGAAGGACTGCACACCGTGGGAAGGACCCATGCTGGAGCAGTTCGTGAAGAACTGCAGCCTGTGGGAAGGACCCACGTTGGAGAAGTTCGTGGAGGACTGTCTCCCGTGGGTGGGACCCCACGCTGGAGCAGGGGAAGAGTGTGAGGAGTGCTGCCCCTGAAGGGGATGAAGCAACAGAAATGACATGAGATGAACTGACCATAAACCCCATTCCCCATCCCCCTGTGCCACTGGGGTGAGTAGGTAGAGAATCCGGGAGTGACGTTGTGCCCGGGAAGAAGGGAGGGGTGGAGGGAAGGTGTTCTGAGATTTGGGTTTATTTCTCATTACCCTATTTTAGTTGATTGATAATAAATTGAGTTAATTTTCCCCAAGCTGAGTCTCTTTTGCCTGTGATGGTAATTGGTGAGTGATCTCTCCTGTCCTTATCTCGACCCACAAGCTCTTTGTTATATTTTCTCTCCCCTGTCCAGCTGAGGAGGGGGAGCGACAGAATGGCTTTGATGGGTCCCTGACATTCAGCTAGAGTCAACTCACCACACTGGTAAACACTAGAGGATCTGCTAACACACCTGGTCCTTCCCAAACAAAACCCCTACATACTGTGGAAGGAGATACAGCTCTCGTGGCACACATGGGAACTGGCTAAGAAAGTGTGGGTTACTCCTTCCTTGGGAAAAGGCAAAGCCATTCATGGGATTGATTTTGCTCAAGGCCCCAGGTGCATTTGGTGGTTAATGCAGGAGGATGAAGAAATCTGATGCATACCTCCATGAGACCTCACCTTGGAGGAAAAATAACCCATGATTTGAGTTGTCACCATAGCTGTATTTCATTGAAAACTACCACAGCAGGAGCCATCCAAACCAGTAAAAGATCAGCTGTGTAAGGCTGTTAAGTGCAGTAGTGATCCAACCCGAGCTGGCTTCTGCACCCAACAATTCAACACAACAGATCATCTCTCCCCTATCAAATGACCACCACAACAGACAGAGCCCAAGTCATGGACTTTTTTCTTCCCTATCCCACTAGAGTTTTGGGACAGCAAGAGACTGGTGACTGCTTAGTTGCTGTCTTGGTTCAACCCAAAAAGCTAGGTTTTTTTCAGGACAGAGTCAGATTCCTAGTACCTTCATTCAAAGTTTATCTGGACATGGGATGGTGGAATAATTTTTGTTTGTTCTGGAAATCCTGATTTTGGCCAAAGTAAAAGTGACCTGTTATTTTGTGCGTTTACCCTTTAGTGCTAACTTACTGTGAAGTCTCATGTATGTACACATGCATATATAATTTTCATGTAATCAAACAATTTTTTGTTCTTATAGCTCACATCTCCCTGCTGAGTTTAACAAACGAGAAAAAAAGCAGTTAAATATAAAACTCTGTATGCTACCAATACAGCCAAAACCTAACTTAATCTTAAACTCCCTTGTAAACATCTGTTTCTAAAAAATGTCCACCCTTTAAGCAATTATAAGATTACCAGGGAGCAAATAAACATCTAAATAATCTTTATTTCATTTCACTTCCCACTGAAAGTCTCTGGGACATATATTTCCTTCTCACATTCTCATCTTCTTTTCTACTCCCTTCTGCCTCTTCCAAATTATTTCTATCTTGCATGTATGCCTCAAAACACAAGCTGTTTGCCAGAAAGCTTGCTCTAACTTCAAAACTTGACCAAAGTTATAACAGTTATTCCTGTAAGCCCCCATCAAGGAACCCTGTAATTAACCATCTGCTTCTTTGAGGACTGGTGTCACTCAGCATAAATCAGAAAATGTTCTCTTCTTATTAAAGTAAACATTTATTTTCCTCCTTATGAAAGAAAACACTTGGGATTTTTTCCATGTACGAAAATGCAGTACACAAACTAAGGACACTAAAGGTACCATATTTACATCTCATAGCTGAACATCCCCCAGCAATTTTTGTTTTGCTACACTAATATTTAGAGATCTGCTTTTTTAGTAAGTACACATTCCTGTGATAATATAGCTGGTTAGGAGATTGAAAGTTCATTGCACAGGATAGTAAACATTTGGAGATTATTCCACTTTGACTCACAACAAAAGCTGAAACATTTTTCCCCAACAGGGAAGATTTTCTGTCCCCTCTCCCCAGAAAGCTTTTGCCCTGATTCGTGAAGACTGTCCCATTTTCTGCAAGGACGAAAGCGTTCCCTGGGTTGAGGATAGTTAGCATGGCCTGGATCACAAGCACTGAAGGGGCCACTAGATTTACCAGCACCCCTGCAAGCTGACTGGGAGAAAATTAGGCAGGTTTCCTATAAGCAATTCTCTTTCCTTCAAGCAGTTTGTACCTTATTCCCTCAGGAGCTCTGCTGATTTTTACTGTGTAATTGATTCTGACTTGAATAGAGCACACAGACATATACAGACTAAACTTTGACCAAATTACACTGATCCATTATCCTGGACATGCAGCAGTAGTAGCAGGATCACATATGGTAAGATTTTTCCAAGGAATATACAGAGTTTTAATGATGAATCAGGTCATGCAAAAAGTGTAATGCATAAATTCAAAAGAATATTATAAAACCATAACAAACTAATGCCAAGGGAATGCTAGAACAGCCTGGTTCAAATAAGAATGGTGACTCCTTCATATTTTCCCACAGTAACATCCTGCATACTTAATCTGCTAGTCTTTAATAGCACAGTGACATCTTATTTCAATAGTAAGGAGAAATGAAGTGATACTTGGGAGTCTCACCTTCAACTTCAGTTACTTGAATCATACATCCATCTCACAGTTGTCCTGGTGAGGACACAGCTCAAAGCATAAGTTTGTCACAGACTGAAGTGTCACAAGTGCACTGACAGACATATATGGAGAAATAAGTAATTCCACCCACGAAAGTTATGGGTCACAACTATAAATAAGTCACAGACCTGAGAAGCCTAACAATGCTTACTCAGCATGACATCTTTCAGCACAGCCTGGTGTTATCTGTACTTACATAATTTTGCCTCAAGGAAGAAACTTCCAGTATTTTAGAATTTTCACTCCTGAGAAGATACCCCTTAAAAAAAGGCATGTGTCACATCCCAATTTCTCAGGACAATGACTCAGGTTTGCTGATTCCCAGGTCAGGATTAAGGTGAAATGACACCAGGGATCCTTTAACTCACAAAACTCAATTTTTATTCACTCACAACAAGAATTAGCATGAAACCACATCAGTAAACTGTGTAAAATGTGCTAACCTTACATCACCAAACATATACTACAGGCCTTGCTTATCTGGGAATCAGTTCAGGGAAGACAATGAGAGCCCTCCTGTTGGGTCAGGAAGTTCAGAGCAGACCCCCTTGCTTTCCAGGCTCCTCAGAGAGGAGCCCGGGGGCATCTGGATCCACTCCTAGTCCCAGACTTGGTCAATGGTTTTATGTCTAAAGGGGTGAGGTGTAGGGATTACGGAAGGTGGGGGGTGTGTGTAGGTGGGGGGAGTTGGAGAGAGAGGAGAGAAGAGAAAGATTTCACCAGTCCTGGGTCCAGCATTGCTCCAGTCAGCCGAGGGGTCCAGTTCCAGAGGGCACATGTGCACCTGGGGCTTCAGTTTGTGTCCTTTTATCATCTCCTTGCCCCTCCTTTGGGCGGGCACTGGAACTCATTAGGCTAATTAGGTGTCATGCACAGTTTGTGCTTTCAGAACCTTCAGGAAGTGGGTCAGTGTCCTTGGAGGTTGTTTGGGGAATAACTTCTTCCCTGCAGATGTGACCATTGTTTGATCTTTGGCCATGCACAGTGAGCTGCCCTGCTCAGCATATCAGATTAGGACAACAGAACAGGGAGCTGTGCACCCTCCTGCACGACCTCCCCCTCCTGTTGGTGATGGGTGCTGATGGGCTTCTTTTCACCTGGGGTTCCTTGCTAGGCAGGGTTAGTCGTTAAGCAGATCTTGCGCCACCACAATGCTTGAGACATTAACTCTTTCACTCTCTCACAACATGTCAACAGACTAGGAAGATAATGCACACAAAACTGCATATTTTCTTTTCCATGCAGGACTAGGTCTATGAAAGGGATTGTATGACGTGGTAGCTGCAACAGGAAGTAACATCATCTGATGACCTGGAAAATCCCTTCCCACCATGTAATCCCAGCCTAACTAGACTTCAAATTAGTGGGCATCTCTCAGAGTATAGACATGCTAATATGCAAACACTATTGTGGATACTAAATATCCAGTATTGTCTCAAAATACAGATATTTGGGTTTTGTCATTGAATAATCAATAAAAATAAGGAAAGCTTTGAACAAGTAAGTATCCCCAATTTTTACACTACCCTTAAGAACAAATTCAGTAATACAAACGTTTCACACTCTAAAAAAATCCTCTAGTGCCAGGAATGGACACACTCATGCCCTGTGACAGATTCACTTGACTTGCTTTCCCTGTTATAGGATGGAGTTTATACAAAGTTACACCAAACTGCCATTTACAGCACCTGAAACAACTACCATTCATACACACATTTCATAGAAATGCTAATAAATCCACATCTGAGAACTGCCTTAAATGATCAAAATTCTGTAGCTACAGAATTAATTGTCACAGATGGGCTACTAAACTCGAGTTACTGTTTTCTATGCAGAGACTGGAAACAGCAGGGCAGGCAGAGATGTAAAGCAGATTGCAAAGTCTTCTATAGTCCTTATACATGTAACAAAGGTTACTCAGTGAGCTCTGTTTATAATAAAGTAACTCCTTATTCTCAATTTCCTGTGTATTTTCCCAGTTGATCAGAAAACATTAAATACAGGTAATTCAACTTTGCTTTCCAGAATTTTAAATTCTCACCATAGCCTTCATCAGCCCTCTTCAGTTATAAAAACCACATCCATCTTCAACTTGTGATTTTGTAGGAAATAATGCAGTATGAAGCACAGAACCATTCAGTCTAACAAGTCACTCTTAAATTATCATGTTTTACTAAACAGAGATGTATTTACAGTAATGTTCTATTTATTGGTTATAACCAAGAAAGCAAAAAATAAAACATTGTTAAAACAAGCATTCATGGAGCGAGATATTAACGAAAGATCTTGTAACTCTTTTGAAGAAATAACTCTTCTACTATCAACAGATTTATTAACACACATTCAACTTCAACCCAAGTAATTACAACATAATCAACAAAACTACTTGCATACTTAAGTCAGAACTGTATATGTAGTTACATATTTAGTTGTATAAATAGCTAAACCAGGACTTTGTAAAAATTCAAATATTTATTTCAGGGTTTAGTTATTTTTTTTACTATGGTTCTACTTTTATTTAATCACTCAAAAAAACCCTGATTTCCCCAGGGACTAGTTTTCCTACCCTAACACCAATCACTGAAGACCTGAGTAGCTGTACATACTTCTCCACAATCCCCTCCCTCTCTCTATCACAGGAAAGCATAAGGCAGTATTTGTGACAAGCCCAGATCTTTCCACCTGCTGAAAAGTTTTAAAGGGATTAACCTCCTGGACCAGTTTAGTTGGACCTTAAAGGTTGTTGCACAACAAAAAACCTCTTCAATTTTGCTGCCTGCTCAACAGCTGAATACATTTAAGTCACTTTGGAGAAAGACTGAACAGATACTATTCTGAAAATAAAGTGCACCTGTTAAGAGTGCCCCTACAGGGTAACTTAGCTCTTATCCACACAGGGAGTCATGGATTTCCTAACCTGACAATTACATTGCCTGGAGCAGCCACTAGTGGTGTCTCAACAACAATATTCCTATTGCAGCTACCACTAATCAACTGTCATGATAATAGCAACAGGTGGAGCAAAGAAAAACAGCAGGGGATCATTGTAGGCTGTAAGAGTTTCTTAAAAGAAGTGCAAACATTATCAGAGTCATTAAAAATACTCTCAATTAAGGAAAATATAATTTCCATATATTATGAAGGACTATTCTACTTAGGTTTTCCTATTAATGACTCTTACGGTTTTAATTCAAGAGATTATGTTTATTTTATGGGCCTATAGTACAAATATTAATATTTATACATCACAAAAGACCACTACTAGACATGTAATATACATCTTCAGTAAATCAAAACAACTAAAAAACTATTCTGTTTTCAAATCTAACACATATTTTTATAAAGCATTAAAGTAATTGCAATTAACATCTATTCAACTGCAAAAGCAATACATCATACAACTCACATAATCTCTGGATTAAGGATCAGCAGTCCAGAGAGTAATTACTTTATAACCTGAGGGAAATAAAGGTCAGCAGAGAACTTCACTCACAAAGAGCTTTCCAATGTATCTAAGTAATAACCAACTGTATTTAACGAATTTTATTTTTTACTAATTGTAAAACGTATTTTGATTCTATAAAAGACTTTCACTGCGCACATAGATTTCAAAAGGAGGAATTATCAGGAGGAAGAGGGAGACTACAACCCACAATTAACAGAGGCAATGGAGCTGAACAGTCAAAAGTAAATGATGTGGGGCAATGGGTAAAAGACCTCAGTAAGGATGGAAGTAGGCAAAAGTCTGCCTTCCTCAAACTTATGTACATGGTCTGGGAGACAAGCAGAAGGAACTAGAGCTCCAACTAGGGTCACAAAATTCTGACTGTGGGAATAACTGAGGTGTGTTGGAAGAGTTTGCATGACTAGAAAGTTGTGATGGACAGACTCTAGCTCTTCAGGAGGGAAAGGCTAGGTAGACCGGGGAAGGGAGTTGCCCTCTGTGCAAAAGAGCAGCTCAGATTCAGGGAGTTTTTCTATAGGATGGGAGACAATCTTGTTGAGAACTCATGGGTTAGGATCAGGTAAGAGGTCATTAAGGTTAACATCCTGGTGGGAGTCTGGTACAGACTACCTGATCAAGGTGAGGAAGCAGATGAAACCTGTAAGGAACTTGAGGAAGTCTCTGTATCACAGACTGTCGTTCACATGGGCAGCTTTGACCTCCCTGACATCTGCTGGGAATCCAACATGACAGGACACAAGAAGTCACAAAGGTTTCTGGAGGATGTTAGGGGATAAATGTCATATCCCAGGGATACATTTACTGGATGGAACAGCCAAGGATGATACATACCTGGATCTGCTACTCACTAAACAAGAAAGAAACTAGTAGGGAATGTGGTAATCAGTGGTAATCTTGGTAGTACCTTAGCAACTATCTCCACAACTGAAGGCATGTAGCAGAGCACAGAACCTCAACTTCAAAAGAACAGATACCACTACAATCAGATAGAGTTGGTAAATGGGATCCCATGGGCAGCTTTGAACAGCAAAGGAGCTCAAGAAATCTGGCTGGTCTTTAAACACCTCCAAGCACAAGGAACAGTTCATCCTCATGCTGGAGAAAACAAGCAGACAAATTAGGAGACCAGTATGGCGAAAGCAGGGAACTCATGACAGACATCTAGTGCAAAAAAGCAACTACACAGAAGGAATTCAGAAAAACTGCTCAGGCATTTAGTGATCCTGTTAGCAAAAATAAAGCTCTTCTGTAGCTGAGACTCGCAATGGACGTTAAGGGCAACAAAAAGAGCATCTACTGCTACACAAGTACAAAAAGGCTGAGCAAGGAACCTGTGGGCTCATTACTACATTGGGCAAGTGATTTAACAGTAGGCAGATTAAGGATAAGGTACTCAATGTTTTCTTTGCCTCAGCCCTGAACAACAAGGTCTCCTAGGCCTCTGTGTTTAGTGAAAGTTCAGGGAAAGAAAGTACCAGCAGTGGATGGGGATTGAGTAAGGGATCATTTGAGAAAGCTTGACCTATACCAATCTGTGGGATCAGATAAGACACATTGAAGCATGCTAGAGAAGTCACCATTGTCCTTGCAAGGTGACTCTATCATCTTTCAAAGCTTGTGGAGATCAGGGAAGATCCTGACCTAGTGATATAAAGCCAAGTGGATCCAGTGATACAAATAGCACAACTTCAAAACTGTAGCATTTGATGCAGTGAGGACAAAGCTTACATAATCACCTAAGGAAGACTGGCATTTTGCAGATACTGGAATACAAGAACATGTAAGACTGACTAAACTAGTGAAATAACCGTTAACTGTAGGAACTAGATCTTCTGCTTACCATACTGATAACTGAGAAAATCAAGACAATAAAACAAATGTTAAGACAGCATTTTCAAATCCCTAAAGCATTTAACGAAGTTTTTTTACAATCCAAACCAAAACTCTAAGTCTTGAACTAGTCTTCCGCATCTAATTCACTATTAACTTCCAATTTCAATTTAACACTAGCAGCTTGCGTACCAATAATACAAAGAAAAATGGAAGTGACAAACTGCTATTAATATGATATACAGGTCTAAAACATTTATGACAAATTAATCCAGTCTCTTCTACAGACCATACATGATGAAATTCACAGCTGAAGAATCCCATATGGTTTCCATAAAGGAAATGCTTATCTTTAGATCTTTAGAATAAGTCGCTAAAGTTAGACGTAAGTGTGCATTTAAGTTTACAGTAGTCACATTTCAGAGCATGAATTAATACAAGTAATTTTAAAGAAAAATTACTGATAGAGATACTTTCAGTACTATCTTGCAAATGAAAGGTTTAAGATAAATTTTCTGGAACAGCAAAGAATCAGTAGCTGACTGTTAAACATCTCACTGTAGGGTTTTTAAACATTTCAAACAAGAAAGTTTTTCTATATCCCAGAGCTAAATGTAGAAGGCTGACTTTTAGAAAGGTTAATAACACCCAATGGCATGCCCTCATTCTTTTAAATAAAAATATGAGGATGACCAGTTGTGATGGAAAGAACAAACATCAGCAACCATCCTTTAAGGACACAGACCCTTCAGGACTCCACTCTTCCATCACTGTGATGAAATCCGCTTTTAAATCTGTCTCAGAGGAAAGCTGACAAGATGCACATGTGCCAATGTATGCTACAAACCCTGGCAAAGGCACTGAGTGTTAAGGGAAGCTGCTGACGAATTAATCTCTTTGATAACTATAGGTTTTTGAGATGATGGAACTTGTACTTTCCTGCAATAATCACCTTAAGGTCTTGAAATACTTATATCCTTAAGTTCACATTCTCTCAAGATTTATTCTTCCACTAGCTTACCTCCTTCTACATCTCTCCTGAAATCTTTAAATAAATGAGTTTTTATGGATTTCAAACTAAAACATCACATTTTATCACAAATTACAGCCCACAGTATTTGATGATATAACTGTAGAAGAGACATCAGAGATTTCACCAAGTTTTCTTCCAACTTCACTATCCTCATTTAGTCTTCTACTCTGCTAAACAAAGGAGTGTAGATAAATTGAGGGAACCCAAAAATGCAGAAGCTAGCACTTCATTCATACTCCATCTGCTTTAATCATACTAGAACACAAACCACAGTCTAAATGATAGCAAAAAATTATTGGATTAATTATTAGCCATACGGTTTCCACAGAACAGTCTTACCTACACTCCAGTGTGGTAAATCAAACACCTATAGCTTATATTTGCCATGTGTAACTAGCAACTACAACACAAGTAGCAATAATTACTCCCAAAACAGCATGTTTGGGGTTTTTTTCTCCTAAAAATTGCCTAAATTCCACACTTATTCAAAATGCTTCTCTAAAGCAAGATTAGTCCTGACCCAGTGTTTGAAAACGACCCGGCATCTTCATATCACAAAAAGGATATGCACCACATATTTCAGAGGGCTGAGGGATGACAGTATCTTTGAACTGATTCCCAGGCAGAAGACTGGTTACTCAAGGATCTTTCCACACTATTGCAGGACATGGGTGGGCGTCACACTGGTGACAGGTTTGTATAAAAGAGTTTATAGGCAAGGGTTGCAATATATTCCACCCACAAGCAAAAAACAGCAAACAAATCCTTCTTTTCTACTTCTGTATTAAACTTCGCCTTATCTTATCAAAGCAAAAGGAGAAATACTAAACAAAATGTAATGTAAACAAATTCTGAAATTATTTGGTTTATTCTTCCTCCTCTACTGGCTATATATGCAAGACCATAGCCTACCTCAAATTGCTTTAATTCTCATGATTATGTCCTCCTTTAAAATGGAGAACAGGGAGTCTCAATTTCAAAGGTCAGCTACTCACTAAACAGAAGTACTTAGGCACTTTGGCTTTCCCCCTTGACAAGTTTCCATTCCAAAAACCTGGAGTAGGACTATGTAAGAGACTGTGTTGGACTATATTTGTCTCCACATTGCTGACCATTTGCTAGCCTCAGCATCCTGTTGCTGTGGGGAGTACATGCTGAAGGCCCTGAAAAAAACACCATATCTACCTGAAGCTAGCAGTCTCTGCGGAAATGGCTGGAATCTTTGGAAAAACTGCATACTCCTCCCTCGAAAAAGGAACTGCAAGGGACTGGAAAAAGGAACCGAAAGGAACTGCAAGGGATTGAAAATCAGGGCTTGGAACTGGGACTTTGTCATTGTCTGTCTGCTGCAACCTGGAACTTGGACCTCCATCACCTGCACCGAGACCGAGCCAATGGGACGTTGCTGGCTTCTTGGCAGTGGTAACTAGTCTTGCTGCATCTCTTCCGTACTCTTGCTTAGGTCTGCCTCTTTTTTCCTTTCTTCTTCCCTCTGTCCTGTCACTATTATCAGTTGTTATAGGAAATAAAACTTGTAAGGTTGTACAGCATCTGACCTTGTTTGTGTCTTAATCTCACTCTTGGGATTGTTTAAGAGCCCTCCCCGACATTGGATCGGGACAAACTACCAACCTACAGCATCTCTCTCCCACATCTTCTACAAAAAGATAAGCTGAAATAAAACGAATGCTGGAATGTTCATGTCTGTATCTTTCTAATTTAGTGTCATAATTCTTCCCAAGTCTACCTTTGCCATTGCCACTTTCTGATGTGCATCTTTTCCTTAGTTTTGAAAGCTGTCCCTCTACCACTATTGTCAATACTGGAGAAACCAAGAACACTAACAAATAAATAAAAAATAAGCACTATGACTCACATTACACTACATTTTTAAGTTTCACTATTAAGACCACTAGTTAAGTGCAATCTTAAATGTCTGTAGCATCTTGTTAAGTATTTTGAAAAGACAAAATGCTTTTGTAGTTATAGTACATAGTAACAAATTGGAATATCTCAGTTCTTGGGGGAGGGGCTGTATTGTTTGGGGTTTTTAGCATGATGTGACTTCAGGTGGTTCCATTTTCTTAGTGGCATACTACTTCATAATCTCCAGAAAGTGCTGAGCAGACACTTTTTAAAAAGCAGAGCCACTACAAATTTTTAATAAGTATCTATTTCTGAAAATGCAGATCATGATCATTATTGGGGGCACTACTACCAATGTGCTTTGGCAGTTTCTTAGATATTTTTTAAACTCACTTTCCTATTTGTAAAATTAGTCTCATTGAATTTAGCTTCTTCATAAGGTTGTGTGAAAATCAATTTGTGTTTGACAAGCATAGTTATTTATTTTGCTGTGCTCCTTAACAGGCTGGTGTGCAGAAGAACCTATCAAGAATCAGTATTTGCTGGCCATTACAAGATATTTACCGTAAAAAAACTGTATTATTGGCAAGCACAGATGTCACTGTGAGGCACAGGTGATACGAAAAATTTAGTGGCAGTCATTATAGCTGTCATTTGACACAAAATATCTTCCTATCAATTCATTAAATGACACAGAACTACCCTGAAATATTATGGGCTTACCAAACTGTTGTGGTTTCAGCCCAGCCGTTAACAAAGGACCACGCAGCCGCTCGCTCACTCCTGCCGCCACCCTCCGGTGGGATGGGGAGGAGAATCAGAAAGGAGAAAAGAAAAAAAAAACACAAACACCTGGAACCTCGAGGGTTGAGATAAGGACAATTTACTGGGACAACACAAAAAGAGAAGTTACAACAACGGGACTAATAAAAGAATTTACAAAACGAGTGATGCACAGTGCAACTGCTCACCACCCGGAACCCGACGCTCCGCCACTTCCCCCACCGAAAGCCGAGCGCTCCCCCTGAGCCCACTCCACATTTATATACTGAGCATGATGTCAGATGGTATGGAACAGCTCCTTAGCTAGTTCAGGTCAGCTGTCCCTGCTGTGCCTACTCCCAGGTTCCTGTGAAAATTAACTCTATCCCAGCTGAACCCAAGACACAAACAAATTTTGGTCAGTCAAATCTCAATTCTGTGATAAGTTTTATGCAGAGAAATCCTTGTGATCATGTACAATTTACTGCAAGACAGCAATAGAGGTAAGCATCCTTAAGTACACACAAATTCCTCATTTCAAATTTCATGCAAGAATTGCTTACATTTCTCACAACATATCTGTACATCTGTCATGGTTTAACCCCAGCCAGCAACTAAGCACCACGCAGCCGCTCACTCACTCCCCCCCATCCAGTGGGATGGGGGAGAAAATCGGGAAAAGAAGTAAAACTCCTGGGTTGAGATACGAACGGTTTAATAGAACAGAAAAGAAGAAACTAATAATGATAACACTAATAAAATGACAACAGTAGTAATAAAAGGATTGGAATGTACAAATGATGTGCAGGGCAATTGCTCACCACCTGCCCATCAACACCCAGCTAGTCCCCGAGCGGCAATTCCCTACCCCCACTTCCCCTTTCCTGTACTAAATGGGACGTCCCATGGTATGGAATACACTGTTGGCCAGTTTGGGTCAGGTGCCCTGGCTCTGTCCTGTGCCAACTTCTTGTGCCCCTCCAGCTTTCTTTGTGGCTGGGCATGAGAAGCTGAAAAATTGTTGACTTTAGTCTAAACACTACTGAGCAACAACTGAAAATATCAGTGTTATCAACATTCTTCGCATACTGAACTCAAAATATAGCACTGTACCAGCTACTAGGAAGACAGTTAACTCTATCCCAGCTGAAACCAGGACAACATCTTTGTTTTTCCAGTTAGTCATCTTACTGCAATCCATCATGGTATCTTTACTGTAATGCAGAGGCCCACCTACACAAGTGAAAGCTTTGTATTTCAGCTCTCATCTCAACTGATTCCCCATCCAGCAGCTATTCAGGTTTTGTACACAGGGCCCTCAAGAAGTTTTCAAAGTGAGCATACCTGTTTTATGTACTAATACTGTGTTTTATATAGTTCAACAATGCTGCAGAATCAGGTGTTTGAGGTGTGTGGGTTTTCCCGCAGTCATACAACTTTCATTTAGTGATGCCAAATGCATTTCCAGTTTAAGCAGAAGTGTAGCCTTCAATATTAATGCAGAGTTTTTTGTTGCTTAAAAGGGCAATCTCAGGCATAGCATCACATCCTCATTTTCTGTTTCTGTTACGTTCAAAAAGTATCTTACCACTGTACTCAAGTCAGATGTTTGCATTCAAAATATATGAATGGACACAGCACTTCTGCTTCCCACTGCAGACACAGTAAATGGCTGATTCAGGATTGGGTGCAAAACACCCCAGCTATCTCTGTAGCAGGATCTTGCTTCTCTGGAAGACCACAGTACTTGTTGCTTGGGCTACAAGATCATCAGGTGAGAAAAGTAAGGTCTTAAGGAAGGAAAGTTGCAGGTAGGATTTTAAGGTCTGAGATACAGCTGCTCCAGCAACTTCAAATATCAATCCTCTTCACTACAGGACCATAAACCCTTTTTTTTCCTTGCAAAGCTAGATATCTAATCATTTACCAAAGCAGATGTATTGTCTGCTTCAGCAGAGGTGCACCACTACCTGTTTGGGAGTTGGGGGTGGTGTTATGTTTATATTTAAGACTAAAATAAAATCTATTTAAACTGATGAATTTGTCTTTATTTCTTCTATGACCAAAACCAGGAACTGCACATGCAATGCAATGGAAGCTCCCTTTGCACTTTCATTTCTAACCTATGACTTTTCCCCAATTACTGTTTCAATTAAATATGATGTACTCAAGTTGGGCATTCAAATAAACATAATATAATGAAATGCTGGGTTACTCATTATGTTAACCTCATTAGCATGAGATTAATGTACTGATAAATAGATTGAACTGTCTTTAACTCATGACAAACTGAAAACGGAGCACTAAAGAACTCCCACCACTAATTTAAATAATAAACCAATTTCAGTTTTCTAATGAATTTAATGTGATAGGAAAGCTGTATCTAGCCTTCAGTTAAACAAAACTGTGTTTCTCTTAGCTCATTTTAAATACAACTATACATTTTCTTATGATCAAACGAATGCTATTACATTTATCTCTTATCTACAGCCATTAATCTCCTTGTTTTCTCATATAAACTACACACAATGAATCAGTTCTCTGAAATGGTGTAACATGTGATGAAGGAGGGGTATTATCCACAGCTTCACCTGTAGACAGAAGAGAAACCTGGAATTCTGATCAACAAGGACGAGAAAAGGGAAAAAGACTCCTGCAATCAAGACAGAAGGAGAGTTCACTGTGGAATCCACATATGTTCTTCTAAATCCAAGGTTAAATACCACAGTTCAATATTAATTTACACTAAAACACTGCCTGCCACTACCAATAAAGCAGATGAAGTTCTTCTGCTATGGAGCCAGAGATGAACACTACTAAAGGCAAAGCACAAATGCAAAACCTTTTCCTTAAGGTAAATTCCCCAAGTAGATACC
This sequence comes from Haliaeetus albicilla, assembly GCF_947461875.1. Taxonomy (NCBI): domain Eukaryota; kingdom Metazoa; phylum Chordata; class Aves; order Accipitriformes; family Accipitridae; genus Haliaeetus; species Haliaeetus albicilla. The sequence goes on from NC_091488.1 coordinate 21,735,467, forward strand.
TTCTAATACAGAATACGCTCGACAGTCACATCTTCAATGGTTTAGTCCCATTGCATTCTTCTTGCCCATCACCAGTAGTTTTGGTCTCCACTGTTTATTTCTTAATTCTTTAGACATTTTCCTGTGTCCAGTTTAATGATTATCTGTTCCTCTTTGTAGTGTGAGATGGTAAAGTGCTTAAAAGCAAATAGAGAAATAAAAGTATATTGGATGAGATTAAAAATTTAGTTTGGAAGACCTTCAGAAGATTTGTGGAAGTGGGGTAATCCTTAGATGTACAAATAAATGGCTACTAATCACCAGTGAAACTGCAATGTTAAGTATATAAAGGTGTTCTCTTTGCTCCTCAAATTTATGTAGATGAACTTGGTGCTAGGACAACTCCCCTGCTTGTATAGGGACTTTCTCCACATTTCAGGCTGGCCCCAAGATGCTACTCACAGCACAACAAGTGGCAGGGTTAGATGTCCTAACTATCAGTTCCATCAAATTCCATCAAGTTCTGCCAAGAGATCTGGATCCTTGCCAGTAATAAAATCTGCAACTTCAGTCCTACAAGCTCCCAAAGTAAAAAGCAGACCTGGACAGACTCTACATCAACAATCAAGTCAAGAGGCTTTTTGTTTTTCATTTTGAAACCATGGTAGCCCTTATATTTAAAGGCCAAATCTGAGACTATGACAGTTGATTCAGGGGTAAGCAGGCTGAAAGCATTATTGATTCTGCCAATACATGCATGAACCAAAAAAGCCAGACACCTTTGTAGATTTAAAGATTTCTTTAAAGATTTCTACAGTATGATCTCGGGGGGGGGGGGGGGGGGGAATAAAAATCCTACTATAATTGAATGTTTCCATTAAACAGTATAAATTCCAAATTGTGAAAAAACATATAGCCACAGGTGTATCTATTTAAATAAAATTATAGAAATCCTCCTTTTTAGAATTCAGTATGTTAATCCCAGAGTTGCAATATTAAATTGCTTTACTAAAGAAGACAGTCTTAAATTCACCACAAATACTATATCATTTGATATTAATTTGCACAGAATTGGAACACTGGAAAATAATTCAATGGCTGACAATATAAATCTAATTGGTGTCAGTTAAATGGACCCATTGCAAAGGAGTCTTCAAATTCCAGTTGGATATAGTGTCTGACCCAAAAGGTTTTAACTGATTAGGCATGATAGGCTGACTTGACAAATCTGAATTTAGCTAAAGACCATCATGTTTTTCTGTTCAGTAAACTTCAGAAAGCTGTTGGGCTTTTCTCAGGATCATAAAAAAAATACCAAAAACAATCAACAAATTCTTCATCTGTGGTGCTGGTTACAGAGAAAGTTACACTTTCAGGAATCTGGCTAAAGTAGCATGAGGTTACCCTCTCTTACTAGAGAAAACAAAGGACTCCTGCTAGAGTCAGTGCTAAGAATTATACACTTGTTTTCCTCAATAATACAGAACACTGAAGACAAACTGTGCTGGCAACTGGAGCTTACATAATAATTCTCCTAGCCTTGCACTTGCTACATGTATCTCACTCATGAAAACAAAGTCTCCACGGCTTCTGATGCCAGGAAAAGTAAACATTTTCATAGTTGTACACATTTCTTCTTCTAGAAGAAGAAATGTATTAAAAAGCAGCTGCCAGAGCAACATCTTATTCAATTTTCTTGATCTCTGAATGTTTTGATGAAGCCTATGCACCATATGTAAACCACTGCATGTATGATGCACTTACTCTTTTATGCCAGAACTGATTTTAAGCTTCCATAGAAGTGCTACTGCATACCTCAAGGAACAGCAAAATACATCAATAACAGCAACTAAAAGGGATAAATTCTATTTAGATCTGACTTATGTTCCCCATCAATAAGAAAGTTGCCAGAAAACAGCAAGAGTAGTCTAAATACAAGTGTTACAACTCTATAGACATATGACATTGTAAAGGCTTTTACTGTTATGATCTTTCTAAAATATGATAATGGTAGGTCATGATTGCATAATACACTATAAGAGATGTTTTCCTAGCCTCAGGTAGTATATTACCTGCAGGAATTGGGGTGCAGTAAAAGAAGGGGCGGGGGAGAATCTAACTCAATACATCCATAAGGGAGATCTTTTTCCTTTCATCCATTGATAAAGGAGTGACCACAAATTAGAGCACAAATCCATCATTGAAATCCTAGAATTGCTGTAAGCCGAGACTGCGAAACTCTGCACATGAATACAATACCTGAAACTTCCTCCTTTTTATTAGCATTCCATTATTCCATATTACTTTTGGGGATGGGAGTACTTCTTATGTTTGTTTTTTATAATAAAGTGATCTTGATAAGACTGTATGACCATGGAATGATGATATATTGACAAAGTATAAACTGGAAACCAGCCTCAAATATTCTTACCACAATACTATGGAACTCCATAGAAAATAGGGTTTGGAGGTGTTTCCCCCTCCTTTCTCAGGGTTCCCATGTAAAGCCTAAACCATATTGTTCTCTGAATCCATGTTTTCAATAACCAAAATTTTAATTAGCCAGGCTGAATAATTCTGATTTTGATGAATCATTGAAAGCAAGTTATCAAATGGTCTTCTGCATCCATGGGGCAAAACAGGATGCCACATTGAATAGCCACAGCAGTAAGAAGCATCTTGGCATTGCAGTCAGACAAGTAAGTTTTCACTTCTGGGTCAATGCTTTGACTCATTTTAATCTGAGGTTTTTCTTCCCCAAAAAAACCTGTTATTGAAAACACATGCACCCCTGCATAGCTATATTACGGTCATGTCAGCTGCAAGTGTTGGGAGAATGCAGATATAAAACACATTTATATAAACACAGATATAAGACTTAGAGCATGAAGGCCCCTCTCTTACCAAACGCAATAGAACTTGAACTGCTGCACAAAATTTTATTCATTTGTAAAGTCACCCACTAACATGAAACAGGTTTTGGGTTTGGGCCTAAGGAAGCACTTACACAGGTAGCAAGTACCACCCACTGCAAAAATTCCTAATGCTATTTGTCAATGGTAACTAACAGAAGAAAATATTTGTCATTCCTTAATTAACTACACTTTAAGTAATAAACACTATAATAAACACACTCATTAATGTTTACCTGACTTGCTTTAAGTGTTTCCACAATTCTCATTCCAGTAGCCTTACAAGACTCTTGTTCAACTCAACCAAGGAACCCCAAAGTCACACAAAAATTTCTGTAAAAGCCCACACATTCTTTTCTCAGAGATGACATACTCTGTCAAAGAAATCAAAACTTCTCTGTAATTTATCCAATCCTATTATTAAAGTACAAAAATCAGTTGAATTAGAACTAATAAGGATTTCTTATTTGAAAAATTCACTTTATTGTTCTTTGATTTTGTTTCCTCAAATTCTCTATAAACTGACACAATTTTTATAGGAGTCCTCTATACACAAAAATTTAAGTAGCTCAGGTACACAATAAAAAATAGTACATAGTCCTACTTTGTAGCTTAGCTTTACTCCTTTCCTACAGTGCTTCTGAACAATGAAAGCAGGTACATTTTATAGTAACAGTTCAGAATAAGAGCTACCATTACAATGGCCTCACATTCCAGTAGAGCCCATTCTCAGAACCGGGTGACAGACTAGCCTCCCAGGCACCTGAAACCTTAAGAAAAAGACCACTGCAGAAACAGCAGAAATTTGAAAAGAGAATTAAAATAAATGCTGCTATGTTAGACTACATGGTCCTTAGCCACATAACTTCTTTTAACAAAGTGAAAATGCCGGTGGTTTTTGGAAGCTAAGATAAATACAGAATGTTTGGGTGTGATTAAGTACTTGGTTCTATTTAGCACTGCATTCAAATCAAAATAAGAAAACAGAAGAGACAGTTGTGCTTTACTGACAAGTACATCTGAACAACACATTTCATATTCATATTTTTTCCTGTTCTGGCAAATAGCTAAAAGAAACCTAATTTAAATACATTTGAATTATGCTAAAGTAAAACCTCAACACTTAAATTGATTCATTTAGGCTAGGCATCAGGAAGCTTTTAAGGTAGTGTTGAAGAACTGTTTAAAGCTAGTTTGAACAAGCATGCGTGACTTCATAGATACGATCATTGTACAAAGTACATAACTTCTTGTTAATGGGATTGCTAAAATCTTCCTAGTAGCTGTAGACCAGTAATTTCCCCTTGGAAGATTTTAGTAAAGAACACCACAATCATCAAAACTGCTGTACTTGAAACTATACAGAGCCACAGCCCAAAAACTCCAGGCAATGGAAGAACCCAAAATAATAGCATTAACTCTTCCCTTTTCCACTACTAGTATTTTGAACACTGTTCGAGCCTTCCATTTATTTTCAGACCGTAATGGACTCACACCCCACTATAAGTGCAACTTAACCTTTGTGACTATTCCTCTCTGTTAGGAGGAAACCAGCACTCCACAGACCTAGCCACCTGTATGACAAACTGCTCATCACCATCTTCACCTTGGACAAGCTGAGCTTTTACATTCCTGACACCTAATCTGGGCATCTATGGTAAATAGTTTTCCATAGTCCTGTTATTAAAAATATATATACACTTAATATTATTCCATTTGGATATCCAAATAAATTGATAGTTTTGGGGAAACAAGTGTGCCAGTAAACCTATATGAATTTTTCTTAGAGTGAAAGGCAGAAAATCCTCCTGACAATATTCTATGCTTCTTGAAATGGATTTTGTACTCTAATACTGTACTTTATTAGAGTGCTAAGACACTGTATTTGACACAACATACTGTACTAAGACACAACGTCATTTTTAGGGAAGAAGGAATGTTTGAAATTAATCACTGGTGGTAACACCATATGAATTATTATTCGATCAGCTTGATTCCAGACCTCATTAGTGTACTGCACAGAAAATGTATTACTTGCACATAAATATTTACCTGAGTTTTCTTGCAAATCTTTCCTAATTCTGGCTGATGAGAAAGCTATGTTTTTAGCCCTTCTGTTGTTTGCTTGCTTTCCAACCTGCATATTCCCTATATCATAGCTATGGCACCCTTTTAATCTTTAAATTACTGGGGTTTCTGAATGCTCACTGATGACTATTGTCACGAATCACCACTTAGCTTGTTAAGAACTGCCTACTAAAACATTTGAATAAGTAAAACTAATATTTTTGCATCTTGCTAAGTGAAACCAACATTGAAATATTGGGCATTTTTGGGCCACAATTCCAAAAGTTTTTAGAACACTGATTATCAAGAAAAAAAAAGATAGTTAATAAACCGAAACTGCTCATCACCATACCTTTCTGGATACTCAGGAAAAAAAAAATCTGGCATCCTCTAAATACTGCTATTATTCCTAATTTGAAAGCAATTTATATCTGTATCTTTTCCTCTTCATCCACAGAGAACAGGCTGATGAGCTGAAAGCACTGCACTGGCCTTTTTTTAGAATTACCTGCTCTATCTCCCAAATGTATCAATACATTTCCACTTTCACACATTATATAACCAAACAGCAGGTTCAGTTAAAAGCCCTCCAGGCTCTTGAATCTTCTTTCTAGGTAACTGTGACGGGTTAACCCTGGCTGGACACCAGGTGCCTACCAAAGCCATTCTATCACTCCCCCTCCTCAGCTGGACAGGGGAGAGAAAATATAACAAAGATCTTGTGGGTCGAGATAAGGACAGGAAAGATCACTCACCAATTACCATCATAGGCAAAAGAGACTCAGCTTGGGGAAAATTAACTCAATTTATTACAAATCAACCAGAGTAGGGTAATGAGAAATAAAACCAAATCTCAGAATACCTTCCCTCCAGCCCTCCCTTCTTCCCAGGCACAACTTCACTCCCGGATTTCTCCACCAAGCCCCCACAGGGGGACGGGGATGGGGTTTACGGTCAGTTCATCACACGTTATTTTCTGCCGCTTCATCCTCCTTAGGGGGAGGGCTCATCACACTCTTCCCCTGCTCCAGCGTGGGGTCCCACCCACGGGAGACAGTCCTCCACAAACTTCTCCAACGTGGGTCCTTCCCACAGGCTGCAGTTCTTCACGAACTGCTCCAGCATGGGTCCTTCCCACGGTGTGCAGTCCTTCAGGAGCACACTGCTCCAGCGCGGGTCCCCCATGGGGTCACAAGTCCTGCCTGAAAACCTGCTCCATGGGCTTCTCTCTCCACAGATCCGCGGGTCCTGCCAGGAGCCTGCTCCAGCACGGGGTTCCCACGGGGTCACAGCCTCCTTCGGGAACCCACCTGCTCCAGCATGGGGTCCTCCACGGGCTGCAGGTGGATATCTGCTCCACCGTGGACCTCCATGGGCTGCAGGGGGACAGCCTGCCTCACCATGGTCTTCCCCACGGGCTGCAGGGGAATCTCCGCTCTGGCGCCTGGAGCATCTCCTCCCCCTCCTTCTTCACTGACCTTGGTGTCAGCAGGGCTGTTTCTCTTACATGTTTTCACTCCTCTCTCCGGCTGCCGTTTGTGTCTGTTCCAACTTTTTTTCCTTCTTAAAAATGTTATCACAGAGGCGTTACCACTATCGCTGATTGTCTCGGCCTTGGCCGCGGCGGGTCGGTCTTAGAGCCGGCTGGTATAGGCTCTCTCTCAAACACAGGGGGAGCTTCCAGCAGCTTCTTACAGAAGCCACCCCTGTAACCCCCTCCCCCACTACCAAAACCTTGCCGCACAAAACCAATACAGTAATTCTTTAGAAAAAGTATGAAGTGTGAAAGAAGTGTTAATGAAAGTAAATTAATGCAATACAACCATATGAATCAGGAGAAAATGCATAGTTTGCAAAGGTTTGAGGGCTCTGTAGAAGTTTGCCTATGTAATTTTGAATGCTAACAAAGGAGTACATTGAGACATAGATTTATTCTATTTCTTCACCTTTGCAAGAATTACTTGTAATTAAAGGAATTTATTCAATCATCATTTACAACCCCCAAACAAGTCTCAATCCTCAGACTTTATGCCAAGTAGCCAGTTTGTACTTGGATTAGCTGGGTTTGAAGTCCAGTCATTACATCCCCTTAGATCCCCCTACAATACAACTACTTAATGAGAGTTAGTTTAATTGTTTTGGGTACACTCATACACTTACCATGCTGGTTTTAGCTTGCCTTATGAAACAACCATTAAAAGGAGACTAATTCTGTTACATTCCCACGAGGCTGAGAGAATTTATATAAACACATATTAGCAAACTTGGGGAAAAGATATTTTCAGATTATTCTTAAGCAAAAGCAGTAGCAGATTTAACAATGTTCTGTCTTCCTCCATTTATCTGAAATATTATATGGCACTTGATCTCACCGTTATAAAAATATACCAACTTTACTGTTTTTTTAATAGGATTACTGAAATGGCTGACCCAAAACACAATATTATTTAAAAAATGTATTTATGTTTTTTTCTCATTGTGAAATGGCCACTGTCATTGCCATGAAGAGACTATGTGCTGCAAGGGAAGGAAGCAAGAAGACAGGCAAGCAGGAGGCCCAGTCAGGCATGAACACCACTGGGAGAGCCATGAAAGCCCAGGTGTTTTCAATGATACTTCATTCCCTCTGCCCAGAAACTAATCAGGGTCCACCCCTCCAGCGGGACACCTGACAGTTAAGGGTATTTTTCCAGAAATAAGCAGGAAAAAACAACCCAAAAACCCCCAGTTGTAAAAAAGGGATGAAAATCTAAAGTTTTTCCTCATTTTAGATCTAGCCTAGCCACACAGCTGTCAGAGTTGATCTGTTGGGGGACTTGGCTGTAGAAAACCTGATTATGCACATTTCAAATAAAGCAATGTATTTTACCCAAACACTGGTGCTTCTGAGTACACAGCACAATGGAAATGAAAGTGTTGAAGAAGGATTGGTGTCTGAAGAAACAGAAGAATAAGCAGACTTTTTTCTAGCTATATATAGTCAGATGGTTCTGCTGAAAGTGACCACAGATGCATCATTTTCTTTCCTATATCTGAGCATAGGTCAGTAAATAGTGTATGATACTTGGGTCTGGACACCTAATTCTTGTTGATTTCAATGAAGGACAGCAATCTAAGCCCTTCTGAAAAGGGTATTTTTTTTTTTTTTTTAATCTTCACATGATCTAATACTTGTACGTAGCTATCGATCCACACAAAGTTGCAACATCAACAATCAAATTTACATTTCTTTTTAAGAAGTTATTACTCTTACTTTTTAGGATGCATTATATTTTAGGAGTTCAGACAGATAAACTCATCATAGAGCCACTTATTAAAGTGTCTTTGTTCAATCGTACCTAATTTCAAACACACTATTCATAGTGACATACATGATATACCATAAATGTATACCCTAACTCCAAGCAAGCCAGATTACTCAACCTGTGGCTTCAAATTTTAACTCAACTGTGGGTTTTTTTTTCCTGTGGGTTTGGTTTGTTTTGGTGGTGTTTTTTGTTGTTGTTTTTTTTCCCCTCAAGAGAATCTCAAAAGCAGATGAAACAGTCCAACACTTTGTCCCAGCGCTGAAGTTAATTGAGAGCCTCATAACCCAACATAAATAATTTACTTTTCATTCTCTTGCATAATTTATTGAAAAGGACTAATTTTTAACTTCTTATTCACTGAGTAACATTTAAGAGGTTACATTTAATCCTCATTTTTGAAGGTATTCTAACATCCTTTATTCCTACCCATCAAAATCTTGGTCAGAAGATCAAAGATGGTTGTTCAGTAACTTTTTTTTTTTTTAACATATTGAAACATGAAGCACTTGCAATGAAAAGAACTTTTAATATTAGCAGCAATTTTCAGGATATATATACAGTACCTACTCTTTTTCAACGTAAAGAAAAGTCCTAAAAGCTCATCATCACAAATCGCCTAGACTCCACATGCAGGAAATTTATCACTTTGGTTCTGTGCCCAAAAGAAAACCCAAAGGCAGAGCAACAGCACAGCTTTGGTTTCAACTCTTTTCACTGTTTGGTTTGGGTTTTTTATTACACAAATATCACAACCCGTGCTGGACAGACCAGGGAGGGGTTGTGGTGAGTTCAGAAATCCCTCGGGCTTAATTAAGGTGAAAGGATACCAAACAATCTGTTGAACATTTTATTTATGGCAGAAGCAACCTGAACTTGGGTGATGTTAACAGTAGGTGGCGGGGTTTCTCACAACAAGAATTGGAATGAAACTAACTCAGTAAACCGTGTAACACGCAGTAACCATATTTATCAATTCAGGGCAGACAATAAGGAGAGCCCTCCCGTTGGGTCAGGAGGTTCAAAGCAGGCCCCCTTGCTTTCTAGACTCCTTCTCAGCAAGGAGCCCAGGGGCGTCTGGATCAACTCCTAGTCCCAGACTTAGTCAATGACTTTATGCCTAAAGGGATGAGGTGTAGGGATTATGCAAAAGGAGAGAGAGAGAGAGACAGAGTGTTCACCAGTCCTGGGTCCAGCATTGCTCCAGTCAGCTGAGGGGTTTAATTCCGGAGGGCGCATGTGTGGGGCTTCAGTTTGTGTCCTTTTATCATCTCCTTGTCCCTCCTGCGGGCGAGCACTCAAACTCCTTAGGCTAACTAGGTGTCATGAGAGGTTTGTGCTTCCAGAACCTTCAGGAAATGAGTCCGTGGCCTTGGAGGTCATTTGGGAAGTAACTTTCCCTTCCATCCAGATGTGATCTTTGGCCATGCATGGTGAGCTGCCCTGCTCAGCACATCAGAACACCACAGCAGAACAGGGACCTGTCCACCCTCCAGCATGGCCTTTTGTTTGCCCAGCTTCTTCAGGTTCATTGTTATGGAGAATTTGCACCACCACAATGTTTGAGACATTAACTCTTTCAGTCCCTCACACGTGATGTTGCTATGTAGCTTGTTGCAGTGCCTTGCAAGCAAGTTCCATTCCTTCCCTCAACCACAAAAGCCAGGTCCCAGTCTCCATCCATCACGACAGGTGTTTAAGGCATTAACTCTGTCCAGTCTCTCACAAAAAAAGCATTACTCATTCACAAATTTATAAAATTTGACTTAATGTATATATAAGACTCAGACAAAAAAAGTTGCAGACTGAACTCTGATTGCTTACATTTAATAATAATAACCCTGGATTATGCACAATTATTTTCAATTAACATAATATTGGCAAAAATGTAACTACAGAACTGAACTGTCCTGTTTGCCTGACCAACCTAGTGACCTTCTATTACGGAGTGACTACACCAATGGACAAGGGAAGAGCTACGGATGTCATCTATCTGGACTTTGATACAGTCCCCCACAACATTCTTACCTCTAAATTGGAGAAATACGGGTTTGATGAGTGGGCTGTTAGACGTATAAGGAATTGGCTGGATGACCGAGTGCAGAGTTACACTCAATGCCTCAATGTCTAAGTGGAAACCAGTAATAAGTGGTGTCCCTCAAGGGCCTGTACTGGGACCAATACTATTTAATATTGTCATCAATAACATAGTGGGATTGAGTGTACCCTCAGCAGGTTTGCAGATGACACCAAGCTCGAGGGAAGGGATGACATCCAGAGGGACCTTGACAGGCTTGAGGAGTGGGCCCATGCAAACTTCATGAAGTTCAACAAGGCCAAGTGCAAGGTCCTGCCCATGGGTTAGGTCAATCTCCAATATCAGTACAGACTGGGTGATGAATGAATTGAGAGCAGCCCTTCAGAGAAGGACTTGGGGGTATTTGTGGATGAAAAGCTGGACGTGAGCTGGCGATGTGTGCTCGCAGCCCAGAAGGCCAACCGTATCCTGCACTGCAGCTAAGGAAGTGTGGCCAGCATATCGAGGGAGGTGATTCTGCCCATCTACTCTGCTCTGGTGACACCCCACCTGGAGTACTGCATCCAGCTCTGGGGTCCTCAGCACAGGAAAGACATGGACCTGTTGAGGTAGGTCCAGAGGAGGGTCACAAAGGTGTTCAGAGGGATGGAACACCTCTCTTATGAAAAAAGGCTGAGAGAGTTGCGGTTGTTTAGCCTGGAGAAGAGAAGGCTCTGGGGAGACCTTAGCAGCCTTTCAATACTTAAAGAGGGTTTATAAGACAGATGGGAACAGACTTTTTAGTAGGCTCTGCTGTGATAGGACAAGGAGTAATGGTTTTAAAGTAAAAGAAGGTAGATTCAGACTAGATATAAGGAAGAAATTTTTTACAATGCGGGCAGTGAAACACTGGAACAGGTTGGCCAGAGACATGGTAGATGCCCCATCCCTGGAAACATTCAAGGTCAGGTTGGACGGAGCTCTGAGTAACCTGATGCAGTTGAAGATGTCCCTGCTTATTGCATGGGGGTTGGGCTGGAATACCTTTAAAGGTCCCTTTTAAGCCAAACCATTCTATGATTCTATGAAAATGAAACAAAATCAAGTGTGTTATATACTATAATAATACTTACAATAATAAGAATAATTATAATAACAATAATTATATTATGTAACAATAATTATAATAACTGAACTTTTCCCTGTCTTACTGTAGTAGGGTGGTTTCGAGGATTCCCTGGAAGGTAGACACACACACACAAAGTCTAAAGCCAAAAAACCCCCCCGTTTTATTAACTACAAGCCTGCATTGCTCTAATAGGTCCTAAAAAGCAATAAAGAAAACAAAACATACTGACCCAAGGACTGTGAGGGAGACGGACCACCTGAACATCCTTGTGTTGCGAGCTCAGGGATCAGTAGGTGCCAGCTTTACGTGGGCATCCCCATGGAGGCAACGGTGACCTTGCCGTACGCCTGCCCATCGCTCTTCAGAAAGCTCCCGGTATTTATGCATCCACGGAGGCATGGTTTCGACACATGGGGCCAACGTGTCGAAACACATCCCACTTGCCAACCTTGTGTCACAACACAAGGTGCTCTCAGCGCATGCGCCTGCTGGCCAGGCATTCTGCATGCGCCACATTCGTATCTCCCATCAGTCTACGGCTGCTGTGCACGCGCCAGACCAGCAGCTAGCAGTACCCCAGTCTTCATGCGCTGATCAGGCACCTTGCAGATAACAAAGATGTTGCAAGGCCGATCAGGCACTTGATTGCAGTTCCTGCTGTGTTAGCTCTACAAGGTCAGATTCCCCAAATCCCTTGGCTGCTCAACGGTTCCACCCATGGACCACTATATTCCTGTTCTGCAAAATCTCAAGTTCTCTGTACACTCTTACCAATTAATGGAATCATCTTCTTGGAAACAGACAAATTAATAAAATGTGAAGACGACATAGAATTTGCAATTTTGTTAAAATGGGCAGATAAAAATTAATTCCAAAACTTAAATCCCTGTCCTTTAAAAAAACCAAAACCAAAACCAAAAACTTTCTTGAAAGATGAGACAATCAGAGTATTGTGAAAAAAACCCAAACCAAAACAAAAACTATTCTGTTAAAAATATCCTATTCTGTTTTCAATTCCAAGAACGAACATCTGGTCCTACTGAAGTTAGGAAGAGAACTCTAGCTTCAAAGAGGGCATGATTTACTCCAGATACAACAAATCTGTGAGGGTACTTCAGTGGGTTAAATTAAGATGCAATTAAATATCTAACAAAGGCAAGCAACACCATTAACATTACTGAAGAGTCTCATAATAAAGGTTTTAAAAAATTACTGCTTGCAATCTTTAGTACTATTTTGACTATGACCACCTAAAAATCCTTCCCCTGTATCTCAGGAAGCAGTGAAACAAACATCCGGATCTTGGAAACAAACATTCTTCCAATTTGTCACAAGTGAAGAAGCATGGCCTTACTGAGCCTGACTACCTTAGCTCCTGGCTACTGAGGAGACTTGCACTATTTTGTGACCAAAAGTACTATGCACTATGCAATTCCTTCTGCATGCTCACCCCAGGCATGGCGGTCTGAGCAAAGCTGAGACCATTTTCCTTCTAATCCTACCAAGACCCAGCACACACAGGTCAGAAGACATACATTCTGAATATTTTTCACCCAAGTTTTATGAAAAGCTCCATTATGAGTCTTAGTTAACCAAACACTTATCCACACAAGTAGTTCAGAAGGAAAGGAAATGATAGAAAATACAGCTTTTATTCACATAACTACAGTAAGTCTTGTCTTGGTAGGCTAACACATCTGTCAATTAAATCCATCTTCTGACTCTTCATTGTTATATAAGCCCTCGATAATACCAAAGTATGTATCTCTACCAGTAAGTCACCATCACAATTGCCATTACTGATCTTTAGAGTCAGCAGATGAATCCATCTGTGGGTTTCTGTACCACCTATGTTGATTTTCCACAGCCTCATCTTCCTACCTAAACTCATTAAACTGTCATCTATGAGTTTATATCATTTTTACTTGAAGGGCCCAAAGAAACTTTGCAGTTCTTTTTTTTTTAAATGCATCCAAAACTATGCTATTGCATCCTGAAAACTCCATTTCACTTCATATTTTGTCTCCAGTTATCTTGGCCATGAAGGATAGCAGATATAATAACTTTTAAGCAGTGCGATATCAGAAATACCAGCATTAGAAATATTTAGATTAGACATTTGATATGCAATTCTTCACTTCCCATCAAATATCTTCAAGCTTTTGTTGCCCACTTCAGCAAACAGGGTTATTCTAGTCACATTTTTAGGGTGTTTTATTTGACGTGGAAATAAATGAAAAAGTTCAGATAAGAAAATTCAATATATTTTGTGTACTTCATGTCAGGAGATCAAATAGATGAATTGAAGTTATTTTGTACTGAAGGCAGAAAATATCAGAAGGCATATGTAAAATTAAATGTAGTAATTGCAGGAAAATGTGTGTTAATATGCTATTATAATAACAACAGGACACTACAGATGAAAGGGTAGAAATAAATTTAAAATATCTCTGCTAGTTATAACCAAGCACAGTATATCGAAGCAATATACTTTTTATAGGTATAGAACCACTAGACATATTTTAAATAAAACAATCTGATATTTTTCTTGAGACTTCAGGTACTATAAATACTGAGGTAATTTTGTCTAACTTACAATGTCTATAAAGATAATTATGTCTACTTACAAAGATTAATTAGTAGTAGACTTGCACTTCAAGCAGTCTAAATTAGACTAAAAATAAAAAAGTTCTACTGACCTATAAAAGTTACTTATTTGTCTACAGTTCAGCTATTCAGTTGGGCTATATTTAAGTTACAGATGTTCTTGGTTCCTAACAAGGTCACAAAATTGCTAACAAGATGGGAGGAAAGAAGTGCCAAAACCAAAGAGGGTAAATGATAACAACAGTCACGTCAGAATCATGAGATTCTGCTGGACACTGTTTTCTGTAAAGTTACTTTGCAATTAGTTTAAATGGGTTTGTAAAATGAATGATTTAAGAGCAAAAGTATCACAATCACAGCTAATGTTTTCCCTTATAACTTGTTCAGGATGCAGGATTTAGCTTAGCTTGGAGCCTTTATTATTCTCTACAAGATGGTACAATGTCTATAAAGCTGTCCATCCAAATCCTGAGCAGAACTGGGAATCTTGTTCTGGTGTTTCTCCAATCCATCCTTTTAATAGTGTCAAAATTATGCACCTTGGTTTTGTTTTTTTTTTTTGTTTGGTTGTTTGGTTGGGTTTTTTTGTTTGGTTTGGTTTTTGGTTTTGTTTTTTTCTCTTTTTTAAGCAGATGATAGGGAGCAGCACAACTACACATAAGGCTGGAGCACCCACATCTCCTACAGCTGTGTGTGAACACAGCCCCAGAAAGGGTGTGCACACTTGTAACCCACACCACCCAGGGGACGGGGGTGCCTGTAACTGCAAGGATTAGTTGAAAAAGGATGTTTTGAGTATGTAAAGTTTATTAATGCTTTAGAAGTCTTTAGTATTCTGTTTCATCTGTTGTATTAGTCATATTGATCCCAAATGTGTATTTCACTGATTGCTAGCTAATTATGCATCATTAATAAAGCACTAACTTAATTAAACCCTTTTGATCCTGATTTGGTTAGCTATATTAACCAAGCAGTGTTTGCCTGTGACAGGTGCCAGCTCAGCAAACGTAGAAGCCATTCCTAGAAATCAGAATTCATGCAGGTAAATTTTATTTTCTCCTTGTGTTCAACTCAACTCCAGCTTGAATCTGCAACTGCCACAGGAGACCCACTACTCAGATTTAGTGTGCTGGCCTTTCTCTAGCTGTACAGAATTTCTAAGGGCAAAAAAAACCTTTCCTTTCTGGATTGTTAAATATGAAAAAAATAAATCAAAGATAACGAAGTAGAGGATAATTTTAAGTAAAATAAATATAAGAAAGGTTAAATAAACTTTTTTTGCAACTGCTCCAAGACACTATTTACCTGAATTTTCCAACAAGTTGAGACACAGACAAGTAAGTAGATACCTAGCTATATATACTGAATATCAGGTGAAAGGTGTCACAGATCAGCTAGTGTAAATTAGAAATCCTGAGTACACCAAAAGAAAACAGATAAACATATCTCCACAAGTGTCTCACACAGTACTTTTGCACAGCTATAGTAATGTACTGTACTACTACTCCATATATGTAGGCTTCTCAGACTCCACTGTCTGAAGTCCTACTGTGATTAAACAGTTGCTCTTTAGAAAACTGCTCTGGATTTTCCTCCTCACTGCCGAGATAAGGAACTGATGAAATAACTTGTATAAAATGAAATTTATATTGATCCATTGGATTTATATTTCTGGAAAGTTTCATATGAGCTCATAGCTCATATTGTTTCTATGTAGAATGTGCATTTGTGACATTTAGGAGCAGAGCAGTGAAACAGAAACATCAATTTCCCAGCAAACATAAGGTCTCTGTCTGAATTCCTTCAGGCATAGAAGCAATTTGTTAAAGGACTTAAAAATCAACATCTGTCTCACAAAGCTGCATGGAAAACACCAAAGATAAAACATCCTAAATAATTCTCAAGACAAATGTTTGTTCATAGAATTACTGATCTGAATTTCCTGTATTTACCCTAATTGCAGTTAATCAAAATTTTTATGGAAGGAAAAAAGCAAATCAGGAAAAGACAGCTAGAGTCTTTAACTGCAAAAATGTGTTTAAGGTTTTGTTAATATAAACCCAAAATTGTTTTCCAAAATAAAGTAAGTTAAAAGCTGTCCATGAAAATCAGTAAAAATATGACAAAGATTGCATACCATCAACTGGTTTTAATGACTTATCTTCTTTTCATCCTTTAGGCTGAAATTACATCAGTAACCTATGCTTTTCTGGTTCTCCTAGCTGTCCTGAGTATTTTCTGTATCTAATGGTCCTTATAGTGCTTGCTCAGTTCTCCCAAAACTTCCACCTTAGAGAAGAAAAGCACAAATGCCAGAGGCTTACTAATTTTTTTCTAGACCATTATCTGCAGTACTTCAAAGCCACCAGGCATGTTTAAATTGCTAATGGAAAACAGCAGTGATCTGGAGTGTGGTACGCTCTCGCAGCTTGCAGATGCTTCAATACTTAGACTTACTGTTATATATCTGTCTAATGCTCTTGGCCTCACTCCATTCAGTTGTACCGAGATTAACATTTCCCTCAAAAATTTGAGCATGAAACAACATCAACTTAATCTACAGATAGACCAATTTGTAATGGCAACAGGGAAGTTGAAAAGTGACTTTAAGATGGTTTAAATACTTCAAAAGCAGACAGACAGGATCTGTCGGGACTACCTATGTCAAAAGTATAGAAGGTGTACTCAGGAACATTAAAGACATAAGCAGAGAAGTTATACATTACTGTTAACAGCTCAGGACGATGGGGAGATTCCCCATACACTGATTGAGGAAGACAGAGCAGAGGAACTATATCAGTTTGTTGTCCTTCTATAAGGAAAAGTAATTATTAAATCAAATGAATGAATTAGATGTGGAATAGCAGCCTTCACACAAGAGCTCCGAGGGAACTCACACAGCAGTTGCAAGACTACAGACACTAAGGTGTGTAAGGTATTGCTGTGCCAGGGGACTACACTAGGCTTGCCAGGATAACCCTTGTCTGCCAAAATGGATTTTCAGAGGGTTCCAGGAACTACTGACTGATGAGTCTGATTTCCATATCTAGTACGATGGAGAGTCTACAGTAAAACATACAGTCACTGAGCCTACACATAAACAGCCTATTCGGAAAGGGACAGTTTGGCTTTCTGTGAAGGGAAATCCTAGCCCAGCAGCCTGCCAGAGCTCTTCAAGGGGGTCAATAACCACGTGGACATCCTGCAGACATAACAAATCTGGATTTTCAAGAAGTCATTAACAAGGTTTCACAACACAAACTGCTACAGAAACTGAGCTGCCACATGATTGGGGATCCTTCCCTAAATTAAAAAGCTGATTAAGAAAGAGGAAGCAGAGGAAGAGCTTAATGCTCCCTTTTAAGGGCAGAGGAGAGTCAGTCCTAGGGCCCTCCAGGCATCAGTGATCTGGTTGACTCATTTTATTCAGCATTCATGACAGAAAAAGAAGTGCACTGTCAGATCTTCAAGTCTACTGACAATACTAAGCTTTTCCAGGCAGACAGATGCCATAACAAAGGTCAGCACCTCACTAAGCTGAGTGCGTGAGCATCAGATGGCAGATGAGCTTCAGAGTAAATAGGTGCAAGTTGTAAACAAAAGGAAAAGATGATCTAAAGCGTGCCTATGTGATGCTGAACTCTGAACCAGCAGACGACTCTGGATTCTGGAGTCACCACCAACAGTTCTCTGAATTCTTTCAATCAAGGTATAGTGGTAGACAAAAGAGCCAACAACACATTGGGCATCACTAGAAAGGATACAAGGAAAACAAAACAGAAGCCCACATTGCAGACAGTTGCGATCTCCATGTCAAAATGCAGCTTGAGCAGCTGCCTCATGAGGAAAAGCTAGAAAGGTCTGGAACCTTTCATTTTGAAGACCAAAAAGCTGAAAGGGATAGGATAATGTTTCAAAACCCATGAAGATGCTGTTTATGTGTGTAAAGGCAAAACTGTTATAACCAAATCCTGCAATACTGGAAGTAGGGGGCACTTAATAGCAGATTTAAGAAGTATTACACAGCAGGCTGTGAACTTCTGGGACTTCAGTTTTGGGCCCCTCACTACAGGAAAGACATTGAGGTGCTGGAGCGTGTCCAGAGAAGGGCAACCAAGTTGGTGAGGGGCCTGGAGCACAAGTCCTATGAGGAGCAGCTGAGGGAGCTGGGGCTGTTTAGTGTGGAGAAGAGGAGGCTGAGGGGAGACCTTATCGCTCTCTACAACTACCTGAAGGGGGGTTGTAGTGAGGTGGGTGCTGGTCTCTTCTGTCAGGTAGCTGGAGATAGTGTGAGAGGAAATGGCCTCAAGTTGCAGCAAGGGAGATTTAGGTTGGATATTAGGAAAAATTTCTTTACTGAGATGGTTGTCACACATTGGAATAGGCTGCCCAGGGAAGTGGTTGAGTCACCATCCCTGAAGGTATTCAAAAAGCGCGTAGATGGGGTACTCCATAACATGGTTTAGTGGGCATGGGTGATGGTTGGACTTGATGATCTTGAAAGTCTTTTCCAACCTAAATGATTCTACAATTCTATGATTCTATGATTCCTTCTGTCAGGTTGTGAAAGCAGGCTCCAATGGCCTTTGAACAAATTCAAGTACCACAGATTCATAAATGGATATTAAATAGGACTAGGCAGGGAAGTGGCCTCTGATGCCCATAACATCATCCTGGATGCTAAGTGGATTGAGGGAATGGAAGGCAGACAGTGAGCAGGACCTCAAGATAAATAGCTTCTCTTTTTTGTCACTGGGCAAGGGAAAATGGGCTAGCCAGACCACAAGATTGACACTGTAGGCCACAGCTGAGGTTCTCATTGGCATGGAGCAGAAGTCAAATCACTGCAGTAAAAACGGGAATCCTCTCCCTTTTTACCTTAGTTATGCACAGCTGCACCTATTCAGCTTAGAAGTTAAATGGTATGTTTCAATTCCAGCCTCTGGCATGGTTCATGCAATCAGTTTGTACGATATGAAAGCAAAGCTCAATTCTTATTGCATATTCATGTTTACATTACTTCCAATTTTTAACAATAAGTTTATAGATTATCAAATGAATTTTGAAATCCACTGCATTTTTTATAGACCTTGCCTCCCTTGACAAGTTTCTTCTAGAAATGCTGGCTTTGCTGTTGTTAGATAGGGAACACTGACTTGAGTGATCAAACCTGGCACCAAATGTTAAGTTACTATTCAAAAATGAAAAAAGCATTTAAATTATTTAAATTCCTAGATATAAGACCAAGTAGCTTTATTGCTGAAAGTGTCTACTCAGCAGTCAGGGACAAGAAAAAAAAGCACCAAGATTTATAGGAGTCATATCTCTTGGGACTGAGTGGGGAGGAAGAAAAAAGAACAAAAAAAACCCTTCATAACAAAAACAGGCCAATCTACAGAATTGGATGAAGATCAGTTTGTTCAAACAGTTCATGAGGATTTGTCAAGTTAAGAAAATTTTAACACATGCTCCTTACAGCAGATGTCCTGGTAAACACATCCTACTTCCCTATGGAAAGCTGGCAATTGTTGCTGTTTGTTTGCTGGGTGGTTTTTGGGGTTTTTTTGTTTTTTGGGTTTTTTTTTGATAGCCGCAATATTTTTATAAATTTAATCATTTATATTGTTCTCTTTCTTATGTTATACCACAGAACTTTACTGAACACTTATCTGCTTGATGTTTTCAGTCTTTTTCTATTTGTTTGTTTTAAGGTCTGGTACTCTCCTCCTGAACCTAGGCTGCTGTAAGATCTCAGTTAATTTCAGGTAGTTCCTCCACTAAATGACATGCCTGCCAACATTTGACCCATATGAATGAAAACAACAAAAGTTAAATGTAGACTTACAAGCAAGTCTGTACACCAAGGAGTGAAAAAATAATCAGGCAGTTGGTAGTAGCAGGAGTAACTATTACCATTCTTTACCATTTACACTATGCTTGAAAACCTTTCAATGAAGTAAATTTCCAAATGCTCTCTTTGTATTTTAAATGAGCACAGACATCCTAAGTGACAATGATACAAGTAAAGATTCCTTAGAATGAAATTGCTTATTTAACTGTATTCTAAATGCTGATCCACATGAAGATTAATGTTTTTGCTTCAAGTCATTCACCTACGGTCTTCCTCTCCTTTTGCACAGTGACATTTTCTTTCCAAACTACAAAGGCTAATCAGCTTTCCTCTGATACTTCCAAGACTTCAGAAGCCCTTCTTTTTCCCACATATTGGAAAATGTATCAACCCTAATAAAGCAAGCCATCTGTTTCCTTTCATTAGAAGGAATGAAAAAACAGTACACAACTGAATGGTTGTGGTCACCATTAAATGAATACTTGGGTCAGTAATGAAGACCAATACTCATTCATGGCTTGTGAATAATCAACTCTCAAAGGCAGGTGAGGAACAGGTAAAAACAGAGCAAAGTTTCTTTAGGGTGCAGCACCCATTACACCAATAAAACCAATACTATATGAAAATTTGTGGATCCATTATCTCATCTACCTCCTTTCATTTCTTTTGAGCTCTTGTTTTTCTTT
Source organism: Haliaeetus albicilla (assembly GCF_947461875.1). Lineage (NCBI taxonomy): Eukaryota > Metazoa > Chordata > Aves > Accipitriformes > Accipitridae > Haliaeetus > Haliaeetus albicilla. The sequence goes on from NC_091488.1 coordinate 21,756,020, forward strand.
ATGGACTTAAGTTCTTCAGAAAAGATCAGATGTGTAAAGCACAAGAAAAGAATATAGCTAATCATCTATGTAGGTGATTTTGAAAATTCTTACATATCCAGCTGAGCAACAGCAAGATGTCTTTAAGTCAATTGAACACCCTTAACTCTCCCAATCTCAGGGAGAACTGCTGCACAGCTGCAGAGAAACATCTGCCACAATAGTCTTCAGCAAATAAAACTCAGATGAACATAAGCTGGCAATAAAACAGTCCAATATTTTTGTGAAATCTTTTCTGAGTCAGTATTAGGGACAGAAGACTGAGAACAGAGGTGACTAACCAATCCTGTTAATGCCTATTGATATAGGATCTTGGCAGTGCAAAAGCTGGTTCAAATAGTGCTTTGGGAATCCAACGGCAAGTTCTGGGACTACTACCACAAAGTGTAGGACTTAGCTAAAATGCTAGTTAAGGCCTTTCAGAAAGCAGAATGCAAACACATCTCTGGCCACATACCTCAAGTACATTCATTCGCAGTGCTTTTTTCACAGCTATTCCATTTTGCATTCAGAAAATGCGCAAGAGAAATCTTACATAGCAGCTACCTGTGATGAGTTGTAAACCACAATTAAAAAGGAAATTTAATTATAATTTTTTCTAGACTTAACATTACTATTAGCTGAAAATAGTTTTTGAAACACCACACAGTTGTGAAGAGTTTTGCTAGATACATCACAGACCTTAAAAAGGCATCTACAAAAACTCGTTCCATCTAAATGCTGATCATTTTGTAGAAAAGGTTAATAGACTTAGCTAACTTCAGGGCTACATTATATTAAGAGCTGTTAAAAAAAGCAAAGTGTGCTGCTGAAATACATTCAATACATCCATAGCTTAAAACATATGGTTTAGAGTTAGAGGAGTACTGAGATAGATTTAGTGCTCTAAGGTGTAGTCTGACAAACATATTCACAGATGAGAGAAACTTTTTGTTATTATTATTTTAAGTACTAGTATGAAAAGTCCATTACATTCTACAGCTAAGCTCTTTGAAAGGACTTTAGCATCCATTAAGCTAAGACATCTCATTAAAGCATCTAAATAAAAATGATTATTGTAACATTCAAACTCTAGCATAAAATAAAACCCCAAAGAGTAAGTTTGTTCTGAAGCCTGGCCAGTTACCTGGGCACCTGTCATGGTTTAACCCCAGCCAGCAACTAAGCACCACGCAGCCGCTCACTCACTCCCCCCCATCCAGTGGGATGGGGGAGAAAATCGGGAAAAGAAGTAAAACTCCTGGGTTGAGATAAGAAAGGTTTAATAGAACAGAAAAGAAGAAACTAATAATGATAACACCAATAAAATGACAACAGTAGTAATAAAAGGATTGGAATGTACAAATGATGCGCAGGGCAATTGCTCACCACCCGCCAACCGACACCCAGCCAGTCCCCAAGCGGCGATTCCCCGCCCCCCCCCTTCCCAGTTCCTAAACTAGATGGGACGTCACATAGTATGGAATACACCGTTGGCCAGTTTGGGTCAGGTGCCCTGGCTGGGCATGAGAAGCTGAAAAATCCTTGACTCTAGTCTAAACACTACTGAGCAACAACTGAAAACATCAGTGTTATCAACATTCTTCACATACTGAACTCAAAACATAGCACTGTACCAGCTACTAGGAAGACAGTTAACTCTATCCCAGCTGAAACCAGGACAGCACCTTAATCAGAACTGCAGAGTGAAGAATCCAGGATTATGAGAAAACCTAATTTATTAATTCTTACAAAGATTTACCTCTGCATGCTCTTTCCATTAACTTCTAATTTACATCTGACACGTTTTCCTGTTAACATGATCACATGCAGTGTCCTTCTGTTCTGAATACTATTGCAGTAAGTTACATTAGTTTCCAGAAATTCTCAGAAATGAGTTAATTACCTTTTTTTTTCCTAAAATTTGTGACATTTATCAAACTCAGATGCTGCAAATCTACTGAGGGAAAAATGTACTAAAAAAGACATCACAACAATCATCAGAAAATTTAGAAAGCTTATTTGAAAGTAGGGGATTGCAATTTGCAATAACTAAAACATTTATTGTTTGTTTCAAAAAGCAATTCTCAATGGGGTGAAAGACTTGTTAATATTACAATTTTATGTGAAATGTTTCTACTGTCTCCAGAAGAGTATTTTATTGTTGTTGAAAAGGCAAATATGCCACCACAGGTGTAGCTAGAATACAAGGAGAATTTAGCTTTCCTTTCCTTATGTGTGCCAGTCCTCATCTCCCATGATGCATCCTAATAACTCTTATTACTGCAAAAAAGCGCATGGAGCTGGGAAATGGAAACTCACAAGGGAATCCAACTGGTGCAGAAAATGTATCACACTTTCAACTGTAGCTCTATATGACAGAACTGTAAAATTTCGGGATGCAAGTTTTCTTAAACTTTCATCTTTTTATACTTTTCACCCATAATTAAAGATCATGTAAGGGAACTGAATTTCAGTACCAGACTGAAAATTTTGACATAGAAATGACATTGATATCCTAAGACACCTTTTTCAAAGAAATATTTCTATTTTACACCTGTCACATTCTGTCATAGTGCAAAGAAAACTAGCACGCAGATAATCAAAATTATGCTTTCAAAAACATTTTAGGGTAATGAAAGAAATGATGACCTATTAATGCACTAATAAGCAAAAGCTTACCAAAATAGTATTTATGATGTAATGAGAAACCCTTTTGGCCTTGAGCCATTACAGACTATCAAACTGTGTGTGCAACCTTTGAAATGCAGACAAGTCAAAAAAATTGTAAATACTTGAGCAGGACAAAAATAAAGATTTTATATAAAAGGAAAGGAGTACAGGCTTACAATATAATCTCAATTAACCCTTACCCTTTTAAGCAAATGAAACACCTAAATCACCCAGGAAGCTATTTCACCAACCGAGAGCATTAGAAAAGCAACTATTTACAAAAGAAGGCATTACAGAAGGTATTTCCAACATCAATGAAAGTTCTTAACAGTCAACTACAGAAACTCCTTAGTCTTCACTGGTCTGAATCTAACCACAAAAGCAAGACTTAAGATTATCAACCCTTGACTGCCGTTTAGTCACACATTTTGTAAAAAAGATTTAGTGAAGTCTGATGAACATAAACAACAATTAGCAACTCATTACCATTTCACTCCATGAACACACTCTATATTCAAAAGTTACTGTGTGCATCTATGTGCACACTTAAACACATTAGATGAAAGGTAAGTATATGCTTAGCGATACATGTAAAACAGACTTCAGCACATCCTTTCATAAACAAAAACTTGGAGATTATCTTATTTGTGGTCCCGTTATGTTAGCATTGAAGTACATTGAAAGGAATTTGCTATTTTAGAAAATGCAAGCACAAGCAAGAAGCTTCCATTCCAAAACAAAACAAAACAAAACAAACCCCCAAAAACAACAAACCCAAACACACTATTTACAGCATATGAGAGAAGCCAGGCAACTTCTAAAAAAGGTTAAATACAACACTTGGAAGTCTCACTGACAAAAACTGGGACCCCCAGCATGCCACAGTGCGGTTTCTGTTGATCTTGTTTTTAATCACAATTCATTGAAGCAGTTACCATTTATAGTTTAAGTAGAAACCTGTTATTATGAATAGATAGATGATTTAGAAGTAACTATTCAAATTGAAGTCAGACTCATCTCTTAAGTTTCCACCTTCTACTTTGACTCACATAGCTAGCATTCTTTCCACAGTAAAGATCTGCATTCTACTCCACATCAGTTCACCAGAACAAAATCTGTTTGCCTTGCCAATTTTTCCCTCTCCCTATGCCTTTATGTTCAGCACCACTCTATATCAACTCTCATGCAATAGGATACCAGGACCTTTTTTTACATCTAAACATGTAGATTTACTTCTACACATGTAAAACATATCTGATAGATTGCATGTCGTCATCGTTAGGAGTGGGATGTATGCATCATCTTACAGCAGTAAGCAAATACAAGTATTGCATCTTGCAGGTTGACAGACTGATGATGAAAGAACATTTTCCTTCTGGAGCAGCTTCAGGTAAAAGTTTTATCTTCCACTATATCCAAATAATGTATTGGCAAGCTGAAAAAACTCCCTCAATGCATTTGACTGCCGTTAATGAATGAGAATCTAAATGTTGTAATGAAGTTGTTCATAATCCCAAACTCCTACCATGTACTGGTGTAACCAAACTTAAAATATAAGTAAGCCTTTAACATTGCTGGAATTAAAAGGTTTTTCTCTGTAAATCTTCTAATATGGAGGTCCACAACTTACACCTCCCTTAACATACAGTACATTGGCATGGACATCAGAGCTGGAATTCAGACTCATTTCCCGCAGTCTTCTCTAAGAGCAAGCCTAAAGAACAAGGAAATGTTACAAGGCAGTTCTTTATGTAGATATATTCTGAATATACAAATACTACTGCATTTATAAAAGAAATGCCAGCACTAGATGCTACATGTACTTCAAAAGAGCTAAAAATAGAAAATGTGTATTCTTCTGATGAAAACTTAAGTTTTAAATGAAAATGAAATACCATGTCATGTAGCATGATACTAACCCTAACATGAAGTTGCTTTTTTTCCATCAGGCTCATTGTCTACTAATTTCTGTAGAGCATTAAGTAAGCTTCTGATCACTGCTTTGTTTTTTTCTAGAGTGATATATGATTAACTCAAACTATACAAAAGCTAAAGAACAGTAACTAAGGAGTTACAAAGAAACCAATTTGTGAACAGCATATATTGTTAAAACACATTAGTACTGACACAATCTGACAAATGGTCAAAAAATGTCAACAGCGAGGCCAGCAGAGGCAATGGTAAGTCAGCCGCTAAGCGGTAGATGGAGGCAGACTGGGAGGTTCCCGAGGCCCAGGAGCCCCAGGGAAGAGCAGAGGGACCCGGCCAGAGCCGCGGCTCTCACAAGAGAGGCTGACGTGTCGTGGGCATTGTCGGGGGCAACCGCAGGAGATTTAAACGGCCCTGAGGAGCGCCAGGGACCAGGGCGTGGCAGGGCAGTTTGCGAGGCTGCCCTGTCTTCCCAGCTGGAGAAGGCTACTCAGGCGGTGGGCATTAGCCCAGAGGGAGACCCAGGTATGGTCGCCACGCGGGTGAAAGCCATTGTTAGGAAAAATGTGGCAGCGCAGACAGAGTTCCCGTGTAAACATCCAGCTGTCCAGGTCTCTGGCTGCAGGGAGTGCCTGAGTCTGTCACTGATGACGGAGGGCAGCGGGGACACCAGCTGGGTGATCTGCTCAGCCTGGTGGCAGAGCTGAAGGAGGAAGTGGAAAGGTTGAGGAGTATCAGGGAGTGTGGGAGGGAGATAGATTGGTGGGCCCGCACCCTGCCATCCCTGAGGCAGAGGCAGCAGATGGAGGCTCCACAAGAAGCGGAGGTTCCCCTGCCCTCTTGCAACGAGGCAGGAGGGGACCTAAGAGATGGAGGGGAAAGGATACAGGTCCCTGCTCAGGGAGGCACCCGAATCCGCTCCCGGTCTCCCTCACCTTCCCAGTTGCCCCTACACAACAGGTATGGGGCTCTGGAACTTGAAGACCAGGCCAGTGAAGATCAGGGTGTAGATGAAGCCCTATCTAGGGAGGTGCCTAGGCCCAGTGAGGCAGCCCCATGCATTCTCACATCCTCTGAAAAAAGAAAAAGGAGGGTAATTGCCGTAGGTGACTCCCTTCTGAGGGGGACAGAGGGCCCAATATGCAGACCTGACCCATCCCACAGGGAAGTCTGCTGCCTCCTTGGGTCCGGGTAAAAGACATTACCAGGGAACTCCCTGGTCTGGTTTGGACCTCTGATTATTACCCATTGCTGGTTGTGCAGGTTGGCAGTGATGAGATTGCAGGGATAAATCCAAAGGCAATCAAAAGGGACTTCAGGGCACTGGGACGATTAGTGGAAGGATCGGGAGCACAGGTAGTGTTTTCCTCAATCCCTTCAGTGGCAGGGAAATATACTGAAAGGAACAGGAAAACACACCCGGTTAATACGTGGCTCAGAGGCTGGTGCCGTAGGTGGAATTTGGGCTTTTTTGATCATAGGGAGGTTTACACGGCACCGGCCTTGCTAGAGACAGATGGTATCCAGCTATCTCAAAGGGGTAAAAAGAATCCTCACTCGTGAGATGGCGGGGCTCAGAGAGAGGGCTTTAAACTAGGTTTGAAGGGGGTAAGGGATAAAACTAGGCTCACCAGAGATGAGCCTGGGGGCAGCATGCCAATGTGAGGGGTGGATTCAATAGGCCAGCTCAAATGGATCTATGCCAACGCACGCAGCATGGGCAATAAACAGGAGGAGCTGGAAGCCATCGTGCAGCAGGATAGATATGACTTAGTCGCCATCATGGAAACATGGTGGGACGACTCCTGTGACTGGATGGCTATAAGCTGCAATGGATGGCTATAAGCTCTTCCGAAGGGATAGGCGAGGTAGAAGACGTGGTGGGGTGGCTCTCTATGTTAGGGAAAGTTTTGACTGTACAGAGCTACACGATTCTGATGACAAGGTGGAGTGCTTATGGGTGAGGATGAGAGGGAAGGACAATAAGGTAGATATTATGCTGGGAGTCTGTTATAGACCACCCAACGAGGTTGAAGAGACGGATGAATCATTCTACAAGCAGCTGGCAGTAGTCTCAGAATCGTGTGCCCTTGTTCTCGTGGGGAACTTCAACTTTCCAGACATCTGCTGGAAATATGACACAGCAGTGAGTAAACAATCTAGGAGGTTCCTGGAGTGTGTGGAAGATAACTTCCTGACACAGCTGGTAGGTGAGCCAACCAGGGGAGGAGCCTTGCTAGATCTGTTGTTTACAAACAGGGAAGGACTGGTGGCAGATGTGATGGTCAGAGGCCATCTTGGGCTTAGCGACCATGAAAAGATAGAATTCTCAGTTCTTGGTGAGGCAAGGAAGGTGGTCAGCAAAACCACCAGTATGGACTTCCAGAGGGCAAACTTTGGCCTCTTTGAGGCACTGGTTGAGAGGGATCAACATTCTTTAAGAAGGAAATCTTAATGGCTCAGGACCAGGCTATTCCCATGTGCCGCAAGTCAAACCGCCAAGGAGAATGACCAGTCTGGCTGAACAGGGAGCTTTTGCTAGGAGTCAAGAAAAAAGGGAGAGTTTATCATCTCTGGAAGTAAGGGCAGGCAACTTGGGAGGCATACAAGGATCTTGTTAGATCATACAGAGAGCAAATTAGAAAGGCAAAAGCTCAGCTAGAACTAAATCTGGCCATTGTCATAAGGGACAACAAAAAATGTTTTTACAAATTTGTTAACAGTAAAAAGAATCCCAAGGAGACTATCTATCCTTTAATGGATACAGAAGGGAACATTGCCACCAGAGATGAGGAAAAGGCTGAGGTACTTAATGCCTTCTTTGCCTCAGTCTTTAATAGGGACACCAGTTATCCTCAGGGTACTCTGTCCCCTGAGCTGAAAGGTGAGGATGAAGAGCAGAATATACCCCCCATAATTCAGGCAGAAATAGTTAGTGACCTACTATGCCATCTGGACACTCACAAATCTATGGGACCCGATGGGATCGATCCAAGAGTACTGAGGGAACTGGCAGAGGTCCTTGCCAAGCCACTTTCCATCATCTATCAGTGATCCTGGTGAACAGGGGAGGTCCCAGAGGACTGGAGGCTTGCCAATGTGACTCCCATTTACAAGAAGGGTTGGAGGAAGGATTTGGGGAACTACAGGCCTGTCAGCTTGACCTCGGTACTGGGGAAGATTATGGAACAGTTTGTCTTGAGAGCACTCACATGGCAAGTCCAGAGCAAGCAGGTGATCGGGCCCAGTTAGCACAAGTTCATGAAAGGCAGGTCCTGCTTGACCAACGTGATCTCCTTCTATGACCAGGTGACCCACCTAGTGGATGAGGGAAAGGCTGTGGATGTTGTCTACCTGAACTTCAGCAAGGCCTTTGACACTGTCTCTCATGGCATACTCCTTGAGAAGCTGGTGTCTCATGGCTTGGACAAGTATACTTTTCGCTGGGTGAAAAACTGGCTGGATGGACGAGCCCAGAGTGTTGTGGTGAATGGGGTTAAATCCAGTTGGTGGCAGGTCACAAATGGTGTTCCCCAGGGCTCAGTGTTGGGCCCTGTTCTGTTTAATATCTTTATTAAAGATAAATAATATCCTTGATTATATATATTATCTAGATAATATCCTTGATCTTGATGAGGGGATTGAGTGCACCCTCAGCAAGTTTGCGGATGACACCAAATTGGGAGGCAGGGTTGATCTGCTTGAGGGTAGGGAGGCTCTACAGAGAGATCTGGACAGGCTGGATCGATGGGCTGATGCCAATTGTATGAAGTTCAACAAGGCCAAGTGCCGGGTCTTGCACTTGGGTCACAGCAATCCCATGCAGCGTGTCCTGGTTTCAGCTGGGACAGAGTTATCTGTCTTCCCAGTACCTGGTACAGTGCTATGTTTTGAGTTTAGTATGCGAAGAATGTTGATAACACTGATGTTTTCAGTTGTTGCTAAGTAGTGTTTAGACTAAAGTCAAAGATTTTTCAGCTTCTCATGCCCAGCCATCGAGAAAGCTGGAGGGGCACAAGAAGTTGGCACAGGACACAGCCAGGGCAGCTGACCCAAACTGGCCAACAGTGTATTCCATACCATGTGACGTCCCATCTAGTTTAGGAACTGGGAAGTGGGGGCAGGGAATTGCCGCTCGGACACTATCTGGGTGTTGGTCGGCAGGGTGGTGAGCAATTGCACTGTGCATCATTTGTACATTCCAATCCTTTTATTATTGCTGTTGTCATTTTATTAGTGTTATTATCATTATTAGTTTCTTCTTTTCTGTTCCATTAAGCCGTTCTTATCTCAATCCTCGAGTTTTGCTTCTTTTCCTGATTTTCTCCCCCATCCCACTGGATGGTGGGGAGTGAGTGAGCTGCTGCATGGTGCTTAGTTGCTGGCTGGGGTTAAACCACAACACAGCACTACAGGCTTGGGGAAGAGTGGCTGGAAAGCTGCCCAGCAGAGAAAGACCTGGGGGTGCTGGTTGACAGCTGGCTGAATGTGAGCCAGCATGTGCCCAGGTGGACAAGAAGGCCAATGGCATCCTGGCCTGCATCAGAAATAGCGTGTCCAGCAGGAGCAGAGAGGTGATTGTTCCCCTGTATTCGGCACTGGTGAGGCCGCACCTCGAGTACTGTGTTCAGTTTTGGGCCCCTCACTACAGGAAAGACATTGAGGTGCTGGAGCGTGTCCAGAGAAGGGCAACCAAGTTGGTGAGGGGCCTGGAGCACAAGTCCTATGAGGAGCAGCTGAGGGAGCTGGGGCTGTTTAGTGTGGAGAAGAGGAGGCTGAGGGGAGACCTTATCGCTCTCTACAACTACCTGAAGGGGGGTTGTAGTGAGGTGGGTGCTGGTCTCTTCTGTCAGGTGGCTGGAGATAGTGTGAGAGGAAATGGCCTCAAGTTGCAGCAAGGGAGATTTAGGTTGGATATTAGGAAAAATTTCTTTACTGAGATGGTTGTCACACATTGGAATAGGCTGCCCAGGGAAGTGGTTGAGTCACCATCCCTGAAGGTATTCAAAAAGCGCGTAGATGGGGTACTCCATAACATGGTTTAGTGGGCATGGATGATGGTTGGACTTGATGATCTTGAAGGTCTTTTCCAACCTAAATGATTCTATGATTCTATGAAATATAGACTGTTCACTGTTACTAAGGACAGTTGTTTTTAGCAATCAGCTTTTTATATAAAAAGTAGGTCAGACTGATCCGTGACATTCTGCTAGCATTTTTTTGAGGAAAGATATATAACAGTGCAAAATCGTAGATTAACATGAATGAATACATTCTATAATTCAGTCTTAATAGTTGTATATAGGGCAGCAGAACAATCTTTGATGGAAAAAGGCTGAACCATTGTGGCAGTGTCCAGGCAGGGAGGAAAAAAATCCTAAACCCTAGACACCACAGGTTGAAATTTGAACTGGCCAATTGAGATGTGCCAGGTACACTGAGGTGACCTTCTTGGCCACCTCAGGGATTAAATGACCACAGGTCAGATTCTACAGGGGTATAAATGGGGTCCCGCTGGAGGACATGTGGGCAGTCCTCCTCAGAGCAGTGGGTCTGCAGCTGGGGACATCCCTTTGGGTCGGGGCACTGCCTGAGGTAACTCCTCCAGGGAGACAGCCCTCAGCTTTTAGGTGAGTGATACGCGCGTTTTGGTGCCATCACTTTAAATCTTGGGGATTCTTGTGTCAGCCGTGTACTATTAATTCTCTTTACATCATTGAGCCTGTGGTTTTATAAAATGTTACCGGACTTCTAACTAACTTTTTACTGAAGAATAAATCTGAGTTTTAACACCTGTTGGATTTGGTTATGCGTGCATCCGTAACAACCATATTTAAAATACAATGAAATGAAAGAAGGTTTATTTATGAAGGTGTGAGTCTGTTACCAATTTTGCTAGAAAATTTCACTGAATAAAAGACTAACCATGACTTGCAGAGAGACACATAGCCTCACATACTGCATATAGATTAATCTATAAAATATTTCTATCCGTTACTTGGAAAGCTTAATGAACAGTTTCAAACCAGTTTAGTCAGAAAAGTCTCGGGTGAAAACAGAACATAATTCTACTTGCAGCTTAAGAAAATGACATGTATGCAACATGTAGCATTATAGATAGCATTAGTGTTTACAATCCCATACATGTTCTTTATAGATATATTTATATACTTGTTACTGGTGCACTGTACACTAAAATAATGTATTAGTCCAAGTATTATGCAGCACTTGAGAACAAAGAACTAGACAATACTGTCATTTGGAGGACAGCAGAAAGTAGACAGTATAGTATGTACATTTAAAATGAAAAAACTAAAACAATCTTTCTGCTGTCTGAAGATTTCAAGTATCTATATGTACGTGAACAAAAAATTACACAGTATATCATACTATTCCGATTTAAATTGTTTTTACTTGGAGAGTAAAAACCAGTTCCTCAACATGCAAATACTGTATTGAGAAAGACAACAGACATGTTCTTGGTTTTTTTTGCAATGGCTAAACCACATGCTTAGAAGCCATCTCACAGTTTGGGCATAGCCTGAGACTACAGCTCATAGTCTTTGAGCTGCACTTCACAGTAGGTACACAGATCCATAGCATCACACCTAGCAGACTTCACTGAGGTAGGAAGTGAAAGACGTTTAGATTTTAAAAAATAAATTTTCTTAGGAAGAAAAATAAGTATCTTATTTTCAATGAAACTTACCCCACACCTGTTTTCAAGAGTAGGCGCTTGCATTTCCATGTTCATGTTTCTTTCCTCCAATACACAAAGCCTCATCAGAAATACAGGTTAGGTTGTTTTTAGTGTTATGTACCAAAGTAGTTTCCTATGCCACCAAAACCAAACTACCATTTCCCCAGATTTTTCTAACATGAATAAATGTATGCAAAAAATTCCAATAAGGTTTTTAATAATTCTCTTTCCCTGCTCTGAATCTTAAGAAGTGTGTTCTGCTGTAGTACCCTCCATCTACATAAATGCACTCTACATCCACCTTAATGATTTTTTAAGACAACTGCAGTTACATAAGACTGTTCTGTTCATTAAATTATATATGTGATACTTTTAATGCCATTTTCAAGAAAGAACGCCTTAAGCTTTTTCCCAGGTTTGAATATGCAACCCATAACTACAAGGTAAAGCCTGTATCCCCTATTTTAAGTGAAAATGGGTTTAGAAACAATGGGGACAAAACATATGGAATTACCCTTCTTCCTGCATTGATTATTTAGGGGAGAATATATACAAAGAATAAGTTAAATGC